>NW_027095505.1:26049-81123 GCF_036850765.1 Saccopteryx bilineata | reverse complement strand
TCCTCTCCTTTGCCTAGAAGTACACTTTAATTTCAGGATTCTGGCCTGACCTCTGGTGGCGCAGTGGGTAAAGCATCGACCTGGAATGCTGAGGTCACTGGTTCGAAACCCCTGGCTTGCCTGGTCAAGGCACATGTGGGAGTTGATGCTTTCTGCTCCTCCCCCCTTCTCTCTCTCTACCTCTCTCTCTCCCTGTGTACCTTCTCTCTAAAATGAATAAATAAAATCTAAAAAAAAAAATTTAAAAAAAAATTTTAGGAATCCAGGAAGGGAGGGAGAGCTAAGATCAGTGTAGGGTGGTATGTTAATTTTGCCTCTTATTGAAAGCAAAAGGGAGTTCTTCAGATAAACTTAATCCTTTTAGAGAACTTAAAAACAAATGACCCTAGTCATTTTTGTAAGTCAGGAGACATCTATATTCTTTTTCCTCCATTTTCCAAAGAAAAGGCAAGAAAGCCTGACCTTTTCCGCCTAGAATATCAATATTAATTTTGCTGCTTTTTGGTACCTTACAACAATATCATAATTTTTCCTTTCATGTAAGGAGAAACCTTTGTCATATATATTATGTGTTTGAATTTGAATCCATTACTTTGTGCCAATAATTAGGCTATTTATGTTTATTGATAAAAAGTTACCCCAGCAGTTCATTTTAATAGCTGTATGCCACAAGGAAATTATTCAATGTAGTTGTGGTTTTTTCTATTCATTGCTTTTTGTATACTGTTGGTCAAATAAGTTTGTAAATATAATACTGATAGATATATGAATTTATCAGTGTTGGTCAAATAAGTTTGTAAATATGATATATATGTTTGCTCGCTTGTGACTTATATTGGGTGTAGGGGACAGGCTATAAGCAGGCCAGGTCATTGTAGCCTAAGGTTTGGTTTTGAGACTAAGCTTTTCCCCACACCCTTGACTGATTGTATGATCTGGGTGGTGCACTCTCATGAGGAATCCAATTATGCCTTGGATAAGTGACTTTGTATCAGAGACTTCCTTGTTTGTATATTGGATTAAGGGATTTTGGTTTTCTACACTATAAAGGGGGACAGACCAGGAGCTTGGACACATAGTTCCTGCTATCACAATTGCAGGGGCTTCCCTGATCCCTTGCCCTTCATGGGAAGAGCTGGTTTTCTGCTTTTTCCTTGTCTTCTTTTGTGGTTTGCCTGTCTTGGTGAGACACCAATAAATAGGATGGCCCCCCATCCTCTGACTCCGCCATTTCTTTATCGTCTGCCTGAATCCAATGGGAACCTGCATGTGAATGGCCATGATGGGGGCTCCTGGCCTTACAACCAGAAATACCAAATGCCCTTTGACTGTTCCGCCTGACTGTTGGACCTCAACCTTATTTCCTGGATAATTGCCCCTGAGGCAGAAGAGTTCCAGGAAGCTGGTCAAGCACCCTAAGGAGGAGTGTTCCAGAAAGCTGAAACCGTAAATCTGCAGGAGAAGACATAACAACTTTTGGCTCAGTACCTACTCAGGCTCTCCCAAACACTATAAAAATTTGCCCCCTCATCTGTACTGGTGCCGTTCTCCATGGAGAAGTGCCCAACAGTGTTCCTTTCTTCCCTTCAATAAAGCCTGCTACACTGGTCTTTTCAGATTCCCATGGATTCCAACAAATATATAGGTTTGCTCGCTTATAGTTTACATTGGGTGCAGGGGACAGGCTGTAAGCAGGCAGGGTTGTTAAAGCTGAAGGCTAAGTTTTAAAACTAAGCCTTTCTGACCTGTGGTGGCACAGTGGATAAAGTGTCAACCTAGAAATGCTGAGGTTGCCGGTTCAAAACCCTGGGTTTGCCTGGTCAAGGCACATATGGGAGTTGATGCTCCTTGCTCCTCCCCCTTCTCTCTGTATCTCCCTCTCTATAATGAATAAAAATAAATAAATAAATAAAGAAATAAAACTAAGCCTTTCCCACCCTTTTGAGTAATCCCATTATGCCTGAGATAAGTGACTTTGTATTAGAGACATCTTTGTTTGTATATTGGATTAAAGGTTTGGATTTCTACACTATAAAATGGGGCAGACTTGAGTAGCCACTGAGCCATTTCACCCGCAGGTGTTGTAAAGTACCAAAGGCTACAGAATTAATATTTTAGGAGGCTTGGAAAACATTTTATTAATTTGGGTTAAGGTGTGCAGAGAAGTTGTGAGAAATAGTCTCTGTGCTGTATGATTGACATAACCAGGATGGCCCTTGGCATTGTATTGTAAATGCAAGGGGAGGAAAACATGGATTCCCAGGCATTCCACCAATGCCTGTGGGGAAAAGGGTGAAGAAAGAGAAAAGCCAAAATAAACCTTTTCTTATAGCAATGAGCCATTTGTGGGCATTTGTCCCCACCGAAACTACCTCTCCTATGTAAATGCGTGTGTGATTCTGGACAGAGAGATAGCAGATAAACACTAGATAATATAGAAATGACTTTAATATGTAAAGAGACATCTTTCTACCATTGTGTTGGCTTGTAAATTTTGTTTTCTCCAAAATGATGTATAGTTTGCAAATTGAATGTGGTCCTATCATGTTAAAGGACATATGACTATAACCAATAGTGGTAAGGGGCTCCTAATTGCAATTTTTGCTTCTGTACTTCCAACTTACAAAACTATAAAAACTAAGTAGAACAAAGGGCCAGCGCGCTCTCCGTCAGATATCTGTCGGAGTTCCCGCCACTTGGCCAAGCTAGACAATAAAGCTTTAATGTGTAAACGACGGACCTTGCTCCTATCTTCCATATTTTGGGTCCCTCCGAATTTGGATTAACAGACTGAGAGCTTGCTTTCTCAGTTTCTAAGATTAGCATTAGAGAGCAGAGAGCAGAGGAAGGCCACTTGGAGGAGAGGAGAAGCAGCCAAGAAGGCAGAGTGCTGAAAGAGAAGCCAGTTTGTACAGATTTTGTACAGAGAGAAGGAGATGAAAAACAGAGGTGAATAAGGCTGGTGAGCTGGAAACCTTTGATTCTAGGAAACTCAGATAAGTCAGTGGTTTGGAGAGCCCTGAATGGAAAGGAAGTGTTTTCTGACCATGTGTATTTTTTGCCCACTGGGCACAAGGTAGAATTAAACTAATGGCCCACCAATTCTTGGCTTCACTGTTTCATTACTGTCTGTCCGAATCAAGTGCAAACCTGCATGAGCCAGGTGGCTGTGATGTTTACTGAAGCTACTGGTTTTACATATACCTTCACTATATTTTGTATTTTAATAGGTGAAGTGAAACTAAGGCAATAGTGTTAATAAAAGTGTGGTCGATGTTTTCATGTGTGACATTATGTTTATGTGTAGATATCTTTGGGAAGGCAATGTATGTAAAATTGTTTAAGTTGATTAATAAAAAATATGATAAGAATCCTTAGCATTATAAATGAAAGGTGTAGATGGAAGGTGTTCCTGAAACAGGAAGCATTTTGCAAGCAAAGCAGAGCTTCATTTAGGTCGACTGGCAAATGTGCAAAATTTGAAAAAGAAACCTGTATGTGGTGGAAGCAGGAAAGTAAGAGACTAGGATGATCGATGATAAGTTACAGTATTGAAGCAGAACTCAAGACCATGTCATGAGTCATGAGCAAGCAAGGATGCTTCAGTGCTGTATAGCCAGTAGACACGGCCACCATCACACATCCTGGCCCATGCAGGTTCACATTAGATTCGGACAGTCGGTAAAGAAACAATGGAGCCAAAAACTGATGGACCATCATCTTTTATCCTAGCTTGCACCCAGTGGGCAAGTAAAAACACACACTGAGCTCCAAAACCCACTTACATTCAGTGCTCACAAAGCTACTGACGTATCCAAGTTTCCTATAATCAAAGGTTTTTAGCTCACCAGACTTATGCACCAATGTTCCCCATCTCCTTCCTTCTCCCTGCACAAACTGGCTTCTCACTCAATACTCTGCCATCTTGGCTGCTTCTCCTGGCCTCCTGCACGTGGCCTCTCTCTGCTCTCCTCTCTGCTCTCCCCTGTAATATTAATCTCAGGAACCAGGAGAGCAAGCTCCAATTCTGCCTACATTTTATAGTGTAGAAACCAAAACCTTTAATCCAATATACAAAATAAGGAAGTCTCTACTACATAGTCACTTATCTGAGGCATGATGGAATTGTACCATCCCACATCAAAAAGGGTCGGAAAGGCTTATTTGTAAAACCAAGCCCCAGGCTACAAGGATCCTGCCTGCCCACAGCCTGCCCCTAACACACATTAATATCACTTGGGTGACAGGCTACCATGTGGGCAGCGCCATCTTTAACAAAGTGAGCATAATATATTTTATTTGCCCAACAGAGATGTATGAGCTTATTTCTCCACTTAGTTGTTCCATTTAGTTGTGAACTTCCTGTTTGCTTCTCTTAGGTGTTGAGACCTGGGATGGAACCCAGAACCTTGACACACAGGAAGGACACTCCATGCACTGAAACATCTGGTCAGGGCACCATAGGTTTATTTGTTTTTTTATTTTATAATTATCTTTAAGTTGAAAAAAATTTAGAATTCCAATTGCAATGTATGTTTCAGGTTATTTAAAATGGTATTTAATAACTAAGTAAAAGGACTTCCTGTTTTATCTGTTAATACTGATTTTAAGGTTGACTGTTTTGAGAGTAGGAAACATGGTTATGTAATTTTAAATCTTTAAAGTTTGTTGTTGTGGGTCAAATAAGTGTAAATATGATGTATATGTTTGCAGCTTATAGTTTGCATTTGGTGTGGAGCACAGGCTGTGAGCAGGCATGGTCTTTATAGCCTAAGGCAGGGGTTGGGAACCTTTTTGGATGAAAGAGACATGAATGCCACATATTTTATTTTATTTATTTTTTATTTTTTTGTTACGACACCTTAGCTTTCTTATATGTGCCTTGACCGTGGGCCTTAAGCAGACCAAGTAACACTTTGCTCAAGCCAGTGATCTTGGGCTCAAGCTGGTGAGCTTTGCTCAAACCAGATGAGGCCACGCCCAAGGTGCCGACCTCGGGGATCTCGAACCTGGGTCCTCCGCATCCCAGTCTGATGCTCTATCCACTGTACCACTGCCTGGCCAGGCGAATGCCACATATTTTAAAATGTAATTCCATGCGAGCCATACAATGACCTGTGTAAGTTACGCAGTATCTAATAAAAATTTGTTGTTGTCCCGGAGGACATCTGTGATTGGCTTCAGCCACCCACAACCATGAACATGAGTGGTAGGAAATGAATGGATTGTAATACATGGGAATGTTTTATATTTTTAACGTTATTTTTTTTAATTAAAGTTTTGTCTGCGAGCCAAATGCAGCCATCAAAAGAGCCACATATGGCTCACAAGCCTTAGGTTCCCGACCCCTGAAATAGACAATTTAAGCTGCAACAACCAAAAAAGCCATTGTCATTTTTATTTTTTTAATTTTAATTATTAATATTAGAGAGAGGAAGGAGGTGAGACAGACAGATAGTCAGAAACACCAATCTCTTTCTGTATGTGCCATGACCCAGGATCAAACCTATGACATTAGTGTATGGGTGTGATGCTCTAACCCAGTGGTAGTCAACCTGGCCCCTACTGCCCACTAGTAGGTGTTCCAGCTTTTATAGTGGGTGGTCGCAGAGCAAGCGAATGGCACTACAAATACATACTAATTCATTAACTATTGACCAGTCAAGATCAGTGGTTAGACTCTTGTTACAGGGCGTTTGTATTGGGACCGCATCAACCTCTTTCACAACCACCTGGCCCGCATCCGTAAGTGGCCAGGTACCTAATCCTGGGTTCACACCCACCTCCCGGGCAGTTTATGACTGCTATTGTCTCCCAAAACTAGCAGTTTGTCATTTTATTACCCAGTAGCAGAGACAAAGAACTCCATGGTTCAACACTTTTTTCTATGACAGAAACTGCCAGACAATGGAGACACAAATTAACTCATATTTTCATCTCAATTCCCAGATTTTAGGGTAATAGGGTGACATTCTAAAACCCCTCTTGGACTGCCAAAACTAGCTGATGTCTTGCTACTTCGCCTCGATCACAAAGAACTGATGCCATTGGCCAACACTCACTACATAAAATTTTATAAAATGCACAACCATGGATACTCACTAACTTAGTCTCATTTCAACAATCTCTCACTCAACCACGACACTTGTAACATCACGATCACACAATAGACTTCAAGCACATGTTTTGTTCACATTTTGTAAGTGAAGCTAAATTGTTACATAATCAAAACTAAAGTCAGTATGTAGTTAGATTACTGAGAGCAAGCACAGTTTCAAACAAAATATTGTGAAATATTATAAGCCCATGTCTCAAAAAAAAATATACATGCAGCTATTTGCCAGAGTATCTGAAGATGCATTTCCTAAAATCTCTGGCAAAGAAACAACATTCAATGTGTTTATTGTGCCATAAAACATTATCCAGTGAGACAATGAAGTCAAGTTGATTGTGAGAACATCTTTTACAAAGCATTCAAATGACAAGGACAAGCACATTGCATATTATTTTCTGAAAATATATAAAAAATTTCAAAATTGTTCAACTATTGTTGCATCATTGAAGAAACAACATACAATGAATGAAGATGGATTAATTGCCACTTATCTCATTTCACAAATAACTGCAAAAAGTGGTAAAAGCTATAATATTGGAGAAAATGTGATAATACCTTCTATAAAAGAATTTATCTCAACAGTAATGCATCAGTATATACCTCAAATTTTAAAAAGTTGCCCCTAAGCGATAGCACAGTAAAAGCAATGAATTGATAAAATGGCAGTTAATGTTGAAAACAAACATAAGTATTCTCCAAAACTCTTCATTTTCCATCCAATTGGATGAATCTACCATTGCAGGTAATGATGCTTTATTGATGGCATATGTACGCTATTTTGATAAAAACTATATATTATGAGAAGAAATGCTATTCTCAATAAATTTCATCACAGATACAAAAGGATTATCTCTTTTTAATACTGTGATAACATAATTTACAAAAATATATTCCTTTGAATAATATTGTTGCATGTGCTACTCATGGAGCACCATCAATGGTAGGTCGCTATCATGAATTTGTTGCTTATTTGAAGCAGAAAGTGCCAAATGTTTTATGTATTCATTGTGTGGTACACAGACAACAGCTTGTAGAAAAACATCTAAGTACAAATTTCCATTCATCATTAAATTCATAAAATCCAAAGCAAAGAATGATAGAATGTTTCAGCAGCTTTGCCAGGACAATAATGAAGATTTTATTAAGTTATTTTTGCACACAGAAGTTCATTGGCTGTCAAAGGGTACACCTTTGGCTAGATTTGTAGGATTATATAATAGTGTCATACAGGTTTTTTTTTTAAAGATTTTATTTATTCATTATAGAGAGGAGAGAGAGTGAGAGAGAGAGAAGGGGGGAGGAGCAGGAAGCATTACTTCCCATATGTGCCTTGATTAGGCAAGCTGAGGGTTTTGAACCGGCAACCTCAGTGTTTCCAGGTTGACACTTTATCCACTGTGCCACCACAGGTCAGGCTCATACAGGTTTTTGAAAGTAGTACTGAGACCAATCTGTGTCAACAAAAACTAAAAAATGATGCCTTTTATTTGGCAGATATTTTCAAGAGATTTAATTATGTCAATTTTCATTTTCAAGAAGCTAATAAAACTCTTATAGGTTGTCAAAATATTGTGCTATTATTTATTGACAAACTTGAACTACTTCATCATAATCTATTAAAGAGAGAATTTTATCAGTTTCCTCAATTATCATTTATAAAAGATGATGTAAGTTCAGGTGATATTGACAGATTGAGTAACCACCTCAACAAACTTAAATGGGACTTGGAAAAACAACTTGAAGATATTTTAAAATTGAAGGTATATGACTGGATAAAAAATTCTTTTACTGCATATTGAAGAGGCTGTTACAACTTGCCAAGAAGAACTGTTAGAAACTAGATATGATGAAGAAAGTAAACATAAATTCAACAGTGGTAGATATGAACACCCATGCTAAAATAAAAAAAATGCCGATCTTATATCCAAATATGTGGAAAATGGTATTCAGTTTATTGATACCTTTCCCTACCTCATATCTTGTGGAATCAGGATTTAGTGCTGTTCATCATATTATGACAAAAGTAACCACCTAAGTTTCCGAAAGGGGAAACCTTTGTTTGTTCCTCACAAAAATTGAACTGGATATTCAATATTTAGTTTCCCAGCATTAGCCTCAATAATCTCACTAATAATTCAATTAACTAATGTAATTTCTATGTATGCAAAGTATAAATATATAGATTTAACTATAGTAAGTTTTTTAATAAAGATTTATTTTGCCAAACAGCACAAATCTGACATAAAGTACTTTGTAAGTAATTGTTATTATATGCTTTAACTTGCTGAAACTCTGCTTTATAAATTTTATAAAGTAAAGTTATTTTCCTACTTTATAATAATCACCATTACTGTAAAACCGGTGGACAGTTAGAAAATTTTACTATTAACAGAGATACAAAAGTGGGCGGTAGGTATAAAAAGGTTGACTACCCCTGCTCTAACCTACTGAACTCTCTCGGAAGAGCAAGCCATTGTCTTTTGGGGAAAAAAGTACTAGAGAAAACCTAAGTTAATTAAAAAAATAAAATAATAATCTATCTCCTGTATTAACAACACTAGAAGTCTTTTTTTTCTTTTGAGAGTCAGGGACTTAAACACTATTTATAATTGTTTAGCACAAAGTGACCACTTTCCTAACATGCACTCTTTCTTCTGCCATGGTAGCAGTCCAGACTGAGAGACCTGCTAAGCTCTGGGCATCCAGAATTTATCTGAGCCTGGGTCACCACTTACAAGCTAGGTTATTTTGGTCACAGAACACCTCCCAGGGTATTTGTTTCTTCACTTTTAAATTTTCTCAGTTTTATAGCTGAGAACTTGCATGGCTAAAGGACAGACTTAGATCTCAGCTCTGCCTTCAAAGAAACTGAGATATTGGACCTTGCCATGATCAATAAAAACTGGGACGAAAGGCAATGCACTGCAAAATCCAGTGTTTGTCACAACTTATAATTATTTTATTTATATTTTTCATTCAATTTGTCTACCCCATGACAGCATAGTATTCATAAAGACAGAAAGTGAGTCTGTCTTATTCACTATAGGCAACCAGTGTCAAGCACAGTGCCTGGCACATAATAGAAATACAGTAAGTGTTTATTGGAAGAGTGAATAAATACTCATTTGTATACATATACAAATATACACAAATAACAGACACACATGGACACAGAGAGATATGCTCATGTGCAATGCACATGTGTGCACACAGATGTACACACACCCAATCTACCTGGATACATATAGAGAAATATAATAGGTACACAGAGAATAAGGGAAGAAAATGCCATAATATTAACAGTAAATATCTCATTTGAGAAATTTGTTTTTTTTCTTATAATTTTTTCTAGCATTTCTGCAAAAAATACCTTTTTATAATAAAAAGTTGTTAAAATTTAATATAGTTATCAAATCAAAGCACATTATATTTTATAATAAATTAAAGAGATTTAAATTAAAAAAGTTAAAAAGACAGAAGTAAAAATAGTAGAATGGGAAGTCATTGAGTGCAGGAATATGAGTTTCTAGCACAGTGCCTGGTATATGATGGGCACTTTCAAAGGATTTATGAAAGCATGGCAGGATGGAAAGAAGAAAAACAAGATTAAAAGAAGGGTGATAGAGAGATCCAGGGAGGAAAAGAGGAAGAGAGAAAAAAATAAAGAAAAAAACAAATAGCTAGAGAGAAAAAATGGGGGAGGAAAGAGAGAGATACATCACAATTATGCACATTCACATACTTTGAGATCCCAGGTTTACGATCAAAGTTCTCCACATTTACCAAGCATTTGGAAAATATTTTTAGAGCATTAAAGAATACATGGAACTTACTGGCTCCACAATGTTGAATTTCTTAAACGCCTGAACTAACTGGATTTGATAAACATAATTAAGGGACAACTTAGAAATAATGTGCCTCTCTGTCCACCTGAAGGTTTACCTATAGAATGGTAGCAAATGTCACAAATTGGCACTGTCATTCATGCAAGTTAGTGCTTATGTAATGAACAGAATGCTGGAGCTAGAGGAGAGTTTAGGCACCATGGAGTGATCTGATCCCTTTATTTTACAAATAGGGAACAGGAAGTCAAGAAATAAAAAGTGATTAGCATAAGACTTTCTGTTTCTGGTTTTACAAGTAAGAAGCCTGGAAGTTATCATGCCCATCCTCACAGAAGAAAAAATCTAAACAAGGTGAAAATAAAATACTCCTGGATGCAACAAGAAATTGAAGTCAGAGAGGAAACCAATTTCTCAAAAATTGTGTAGACATTTGACTATGAGGAATAAAAGCATATCAGAGCAGAAGCCTGTAGCTGCAGCCAATATCAGACTTTATTTAAGAACTCTCCAGTGGGTCCAAGATGGTGGCACATGTGGATGGTGAACTTGCACCCTCCCCACAATGCATCCAATGTACCCCTTTACTTAGAACAATTCCTCCTGAAAGACAACTGAGAAACAATTAAACAGCTTCTGCACAAGATAGAGAGAAAGAGAGAGAGAGAATGCATAGAGATGGCTGAGGAAGTAGGAGAGCTTTGCAGGAGGTAAAGAATCAGCTCAAGGACCAAAGGGACCAGGGAGCACCACTGTTTACATCTCCCAGACATGAGGATAGAAGACAGTAGCTCCATTCAGGCTCTATGGCCACCCACAGGGCACTGCAGCACATCCCCAGCCACCTCTCCTGGAGCTAAACACAACAGAATCATGAGAGCAGCATAGCTTGTATAAAGAGAGCTTTTATTTCTGAATATCAACCCAGCAGGTAGGTATGGCAGGGTGACACTTTGCCAACTGAGCTGCATGTGCATATGGGGCTGCCCCACCTAGAGAGAGTGCAGAGCTAGCATAACACTCTGGTACCAGCTTAAGGACTATATGATCCAGAGAAAGTGCAGAAATAGTGGGTCACTACTGGCATTACCCCTCCTAGAAAATAGGGGAGCCAGCAAATGGGCTATGGTCTGGACACAGGACTGCCTGATCAGAGAAAGTGCAGAGAATGGGGGGCACTGCTGTGCATGTGCACAGGGCTGCCAAGCCTTGAGAAGGTGAAGAATGAACAAATTAAGGCTGTGTGCACACCCAGGCTACCCCACCAGGACAAAGGGTGGATCTAATGGGGGGTGAGATACAAGAAAGCAATCAGGTAACCCAGTGCAGACCATGCTCTGACAACAGATAATTAAAACAGGACACGCAAAGCACACATCACGCAGCCTCTTTTACACCAGGAGCACTGCTAGATTAAATGGGCAATGAGGCTCACACACCCAGGTGGCCCATTTAGAACCCACTCAGGCCAGGTGACAGGACAGGCACTGCATGCACCTCCCCCCAACTACAACCAGCAGGCTGAAACTATTCAACACACAATGTAACAAAGACAAATTTTTCAAGACTGGGTGAGAGGACTATTTCATTCTACTCAAAGAAGCAAAACCAGAAAGTCAAACAAAATGGGGAGACAGAAGAATATATACCCCTAATGAAGGAACAAGAAAACAACTGAGGAGAAATGTTGTAATTAAATGGAGATGGGTAATTGGATAGATAAAGAATTCAAAGCAGCCTGACCTGTGGTGGCGCAGTGGATAAAGCGTCAACCTGGAAACACTGAGGTTGCCGGTTCAAAACCCAGGCTTGCCTGGTCAAGGCACATATGGGAGTTGATGCTTCCTGCTCCTCCCCCTTCTCTCTCTCTCTCTCTCTCTCTCTCTCTCTCTCTCTCCCACACACACTCTTTAAAATGAATAAAAAATAAATAAAAAAAAAGAAAAAAAAAAGAATTCAAAGCAAACAGTCATAACTATGTTCAATAAACTTGAGAGTAGAATAGAGGAACTCAAGAGAGTGCTTGAACAATGAGAAAAATGTAATAAGCTCATCGGCTTGAGCGTGGACTCACCAGCTTGAGTGTGGGATTATAGACATGACCCAATGGCCTCTGGTTGAGCCCAAAGGTCACTAGCTTAAAGCCCAAGTGGCTGGCTTGAGCAAGGAGGTCACTGACTTGGCTGGATTCCCTGGCTGGGCCTGTCCTTGCTTCCCTGGAGCTGGCCCCACGTGTTCCCTCTCTTACACCCCAGTGCAAGCACACACACATGCAAATGTGTGCCCGTGGGCCAAGCAGTTAGCCTCCTCGCTGTCTCCCGCTCAGGCACGTAGGGGCCGGGCCTGCAGGGTGGCCGGAGCAGAGACACAGATGAGATTTTGTGTGTGTGGGGGGCACTGAGGGAGAGGTGGGCAGTGGGCTGGGGGAAGCCTGGGCCTGAGGAGCCCTGAGGAGCCACTGCGCCACCTCACCCACAGGTGTTGTAAAGTACCAAAACTACATAATAAATATTAATATTTTAATAGATTTAAAGAACATTTTATTAATTTGGGTTAGGGTGTGCAGAGAAATTTTGTGAATAATCTGTACTGTGATTGGCATAAAACCAGGATGGCCATTGGCATTGTATTATAAATGCAAAGGGAAGGAAAACATGGATTCCCTGACATTCCACCACACCTGTGGGGAAAGGAGTGAATGGCTAGCCAGGTGCAGGAAGAGAAAAGCCAAAATAAACCTTTTCTTATAGTAATGAGCCATTTACGGGCATTTGTCCCCATGAAAACTACCTCTTCCATGTGAATGCATGTAGTTAAGACATGTGACTCTGGACAAAGAGATGGAGGATAAACATTAGAAAATATAGTAATGTCTTTTAATACATAAAGATATATCTTTCTATCATTGTGTTGACTTATAAATTTTGTTTTCTCCAAAATGATGTATGGCTTGCAAATTGAACGTGGTCCTATCATGTTAAAGGGCATATGACTATAACCACTAGTGGTAAAAGGCACCTAATTGCAATTTTTGCTTCTGTACTTCCCGCTTGCAAAACTATAAAAACTAGGTAAAACAAAGGGCCAGTGCTCTGCCTCAGATTTCTTTCAAAGTTGCTGCTGCTTGGCTAAGCTAGACTATAAATCTTTGGTGTGGAATCAATGGATTTTGTTCATGTCTTCAATGTTTTGAGTCTCTCTGGATTAGGCTTAACAGACCAAGCAGGGCGAGCGGCCGTTTCTGCCGGCTGCTGCGCAAAGTCACATGGCTGTGTCTCCCCCTAGGACACTGAAGCCTTCAGGGATATCCGTGCCTACTTCTCCTGGGAGGGGTGGCTGCCTTGGGTGACTGGGAGGATGCACGTTGCCCCAACGTGTAGAGGAACCAGGGCATCTGCTGCACACAGGTGACGGGGCGCAGAAACCAGGATGTGGGAACCGCGGGGCGGCAGGCCCCCTGAGTGGGGGGCTGCTCCTTCAAGCGATTTGCTTTGGGGACCAGGATTTTGTTTCTCCCCAGGCCTCAGAGCCCCTCTAACTGCTTTTATGGTTTACCACTTGCAGGATACCAAAACCCCAGCGGTGGACACTGAGGACTCGCATGAACAATGGACTAGGAGGCAACAAGGTGAGGGGCCACAGGCATGGTGCTGCCCTTTTGGAACTGACAATGGTCAGGTCCCAGTGTTTCAACAGCTAACAAGGGACAGAGCTTGCATTTAGCAAACAAGCGCGATGGAAACAGTGCATTGTGCAGTAAGGGGCGATTTGCTACACTGCTTCCATGTGTAAATAATGACACATATTTATAGATCTGTTAATGAGCAGGAATGGTATAGAAGTATAAAATTAGCACACAAGAAATAACATTCAGAGCACTTGCCATCACAAGAGGAGGAGGAAGGTGTCTGGCGGATGAGCAGTGCTCCAGAACAGGGCTGTCTGTGTAGTGCCGGCCACATTGCACATGGGAAAGGATTAAACATGGTGATTAAGGCAGCTGGGGTTGTGAGCCAGGGACCATTGTATCAGGCCCTGTGTCAGCCATCTCTTCAATGTGTCTGGAAAACACTAAAAATTGTGTAAAAGAAAATCATTTGTAGATTTCAGTTCCTCTGAGTCCTCTAGAAAGGCTAGCAAGTATGGCCTAGGTATGTGGGGTGGACTTTGGATAGGCCTGGATATAAATTACTAAATTCAGAGTGAATTTAACACTGGAGATTTGGGCAAATCTTACAAATTTTCTGAGCTCTTGAATACTAATATGTAAGGTAAAGTTGAATTCAATTTATTTATTTGCATATGTATTTGCCGGTGTCCAGCCCCGGGGGGGGGGATTCAGGGGTTCCACAGGAGGAGATGGTGTCGGCAAAAATGGAGTGAGAGAGCTGAATTCTTTTCTTTCTCTTTATTCTCTGGTTAGCATTTACTTCCAGGCATCTCTGTCAAATGCTAGTACAGCTTCTTTTTTATACACACACCAAGTTACAATTACATGGTATTAATCATTGCTTCTGTTTCACTATGTTTACATGTTTCCAGATAACAGTTAATTTATATCTATAAACTACAAATCAGGTGGCAAATTATTCAAAGTACAATTAAAAAATAACTTGAATAGCGATAACATCGGTGAAAGCTTTTAAAGGATTAGTACTAACTAATAACTCAACTTTACTGTTGTTGTGAGTCAAGGGGCAGAGAGAGATTAACAGACAAAATCATTAGGGAGTAACAAAGGACCACCACTTGCTCAGGCAAATGGCCTTGAGTTTATGCAGTGTCCTGACTTTTCTCACAAGCTTGCCCATAAAGAAATTGACATATCATTAAGAGTAACTTTTACTTAAAGATATATAGAGTGCACTCGCAAGATAGCTTAGTAGCAACATAATTTCAGAAGACATTAATTGCTATTGCTTCTATGGAAGCCCCCCCATACCTCTCATTAACTGAAGAAAGAATTTTTGGGAAAGTATATAAATCTCATGAGTGTCTCACTGAGAAAGCCCAGCAACTGCCTTCAGTCATAAAACAATTCTCTTAGCAAAACATTCTTTTCTTGCTGACTGCATTCCCATCCCAAGCCATGCAACGGGCCATTCCATAACACCTTACCTAAGATTCTATTGTCTAGTTAAACTTTATTTATTCACTATATTCACACACTAGTAAATTCTAACTATATTCTTCTTAGAGTGTTCCACTATTTGCAGATCAAATAAGCAAAAAGAAAGGAAAGTTTCTCTACTCTTATCACATGAAAAGGCTAGGGAGGAAAAATGATGAATTAAGTGAAGGCTGAAAGGTTCTCTGTGCACAGCCACTGCCTTCTACCCATTCACAAGTCACAATCTTTTCTTTCTAACATGATTAAGAAGAAATTCTCCTACAAACTTAACCCTTTACGAGGGATATCATAGCCAGCCTCTTATGTTTATGAGCCCAGTTCAAGGGGCTTACAGGCTTTTCTGTGGAACTTACACCTTCTGTCTCATTTCCAAAGAAATTACTACAAATCTACAGGGAAAGCACGGTACTATTATCCCTGTGCCACAAATAATAGCACACACCCAGAAAAGGGGGGATATAAGGCCAGATTAATTCAAAAAGTCAAAGGGGGAAGTATCGTTGTGCCTATTCTTTTTGCGGTGACTTTGTCACCCCGCAGCCATTGGTCTTCTCTGCTGTGACTTTGTCAATCAGCAGTTTTTGATCTTCTTCTGCTGTGACCTTGTCAGCCAGCAGTTGTGGGTCTTCTCCTGCTGTGACCTTGTCAGCCAGCAGTTGTGGGTCTTCTGCTGCTGT
The DNA here is from genome assembly GCF_036850765.1 of Saccopteryx bilineata. Lineage (NCBI taxonomy): Eukaryota > Metazoa > Chordata > Mammalia > Chiroptera > Emballonuridae > Saccopteryx > Saccopteryx bilineata. The sequence goes on along the minus strand of NW_027095505.1, from coordinate 65,358 downwards.
GACCTTGTCAGCCAGCAGTCGTTGATCGGCTCCCGACATGTATTTGTTTATATGTTAGGTAAGGTGAGGGGAGATAGTGAGGCTGACTCTCATGCACTCTTACAAGGATCGACCTGGTAACCCCAATTTCTGAATACTAAGCTGTTTTTTTTTTGTTTTTTTTTTGTACTTTTCCGAAGCTGGAAACGGGGAGAGACAGTCAGACAGACTCCCGCATGCGCCCGACCGGGATCCACCCGTTATGCCCACCAGGGGGCGATGCTCTGCCCACCAGGGGGCAATGCTTTGCCCTTCCAGGGCGTCACTCTGCTGTGACCAGAGCCACTTCAGCTCCTGTGGCAGAGGCCAAGGAGCCATCCCCAGTGCCCGGGCCATCTTTCCTCCAATAGAACCTTGGCTGCGGGAGAGGAAGAGAGAGACAGAGAGGAAGGAGGGGGGGTGGAGAAGCAAATGGGCACTTCTCCTATGTGCCCTGGCCGGGAGTCAAACCCGAGTCCTCTGCACGCCAGGCTGACGCTCTACCGCTGAACCAACCGACCAGGGCACTGAGCTGGTTTTTAGTACCTCAGAATGATGTGCTCCAGCTAACCGAGGTTTCTCAGATCCCAGGGCCAATGCTAGAAACAATTGAGCTGCTGCCTGCAGAAAAGAAAGAAGGAGATGGAGGGGTGGAGAAGGAGATGGTTGCTTCTCTTATGTACCCTGACCGGAATCACACCCGGGACATACAATGGGTACTCAATCTACTGAGCCACAGTCTAGGGCAGGGGTCCCCAAACTATGGCCCGCGGGCCACATGTGGCCTCCTGAGGCCATTTATCTGGCCCCCGCCACACTACTGGAAGGGGCACCTCTTTCATTAGTGGTCATTCGCATCCTGTGCTCCTGGAGTCCTGTATGTGGCAGCATCGCTCACGTACAGTACTACTTCCAGTGATGCGGGACGCATGCGTCACGGCTCCGGAAGCATGTCATATCACTTGTTACGGCTAGCAGTGACAAATATGGAACCGGACATTAGCCATCTTATTAGCCAAAAGCAGGCCCATAGTTCCCATTGAAATACTGGTCAGTTTGATGATTTAAATTTACTTGTTCTTTATTTTAAATATTGTATTTGTTCCAGTTTTGTTTTTTTACTTTTAAAATAAGATATGTGCAGTGTGCATAAGGATTTGTTCATAGTTTTTTTATAGTCCAGCCCTCCAACGGTCTGAGGGACAGTGAACTGGCCCCCTGTGTAAAAGTTTAGGGACCCCTGGTCTAGGGTGTAAATTCAATATAAAAAACTGACACTTTCATGTTGTCCAATAAATACACCCCTGATATTAGCGACCATACCCTGTTGGTGTTGTATACTAGGCCGTTCCTCAATATCTTACAAATAGTGTGTCCTAAATATATAGTTTATGAATAACTAAAAGTTGGGAAATTAAACCTCATAATGAGAAGATCTAGAAACAAAATTTAAATTGACCATCTGTAGTCAGTGTAGACCCCTGGTGTAGAGGCTTACTATTATAGAGAATTTCTGTGCCAATAGTTGACAAAAGAAAATATAAGAGTATAAAAAGGATGAATGAGCCCTGGCCGGTTGGCTCAGTGGTACAGTGTCGGCCTGGCGTGTGGGGGACCCGGGTTTGATTCCCGGCCAGGGCACATAGGTGAAGCACCCATTTGCTTCTCCATCCCCACCCCCTGCTTCCTCTCTGTCTCTCTCTTCCCCTCCTGCAGCCAAGGCTCCATAGGAGCAAGGATGGCCCGGGCGCTGGGGATGGCTCCTTGGCCTCTGCCCCAGGTGCTAGAGTGGCTCTGGTCATGGCAGAGCAACACCCTGGAGGGGCAGAGCATTGCCCCCTGGTGGGCAGAGCGTTGCCCCTGGTGGGTGTGCTGGGTGAATCCTGGTCGGGCGCATGCGGGAGTCTGTCTGACTGTCTCTCCTCGTTTCCAGCTTCAGAAAAATACAAAAAAAAAAAGGATGAATGATAATTTGATGGGAGGACATTATGTGTTTTTTGACAACATAGGGACTAACACTCCAGACTCCACCAAATTCACTCTTCTCCAACTTAGAACTCAAGAGAAAGGAGACTGAAGTAAAGATGTATAGCCTACGAGAAAGAAAAGGCCAAGTGCACCAAGAGGTCAGCGAGCCCCAGGACGATGACTACATCTGTAAGTGACACTCACAAAGCATGTTATCTATTCATGCAGTAATTTTATCTAATCATTTGGTCATGAGAGAATTCTGTTCCCCAATGGATCTACACTACAGAATTGAGGCTCAATGATGTGAGTGCCTACACTCTCTCTGAAGCGCTATATGTCCAGGAACATGCACTAAACCTTCCCTAATCCCTGTTGCTCTCACCCCCAGATTGTGAAACTGTCAGAACTTCTTCATTGACAGTTGTGCCATGCACGGGCCTCCTACATTTGTAAAAGACAGTGCAGTGGATAAGGAACATCTGAACAACGCAGCCCTCACTCTGCCCCTTGTGTTGAGAATCAGACCATCGGGCATTCCTGAAGCTGGTCTTGGAGTGCGGAATGAGGCATCTGCTCTGCCAGTGGGTCTGCACTTTGGCCCTTATAAGGGCCAGATCACAGAAGGTGAAGAGGCAGGCAACAACGGATACTCCTGGCTGGTGAGAAGTATTTAACTCTTCCCTTGTCTTGTGAATTTCCACATCCCTCCCATAGCTTGGTGAGACCTGACTTTCTACATACTAGGACATGGATGGAGACAATCTGTTTAGCTCTGCATACAGAGTCAATTTTGCAGACCATGGAGCTCCTGTTGAGGATCACAGGTTAAGTGGGAGCAATGTGGCACAGACACAAAGGAATTCCTCCTTGCAGCCCTAAGTGGACAGGTCAACTCAGATGTAATGAGTAAAGAAAGTATCATGTGGTAATGAGTGGCAATGCATGGAAGCTGAAAGAGCTTTGTTGAGAGTAGAGATATTACCTCCACATCCAAAAAAATGCCTTTATATTTTCTTCCTGAAATGCAGATCACCAAAGGAAGAAACTGCCATGAATATGTGGATGGGAAGGATGAATCCTGGGCCAACTGGATGAGGTAAGGCCAAGAAGTTTCGGGGAGTCACGGAGAACACTCATCCCTCTTAGGCCCGTACATCTTTCCTTCTCATTATGCCACCCTCAGTGGTCTCCCTCAATCCTCTGTTTCTCTTTTTTCTCCTCTTACTCTTTCAAAGCAAGAGGTATTTAGATGAAAAAAGAGATAATAATATAGCATATGTCCTCAAAATATAAATCTCTATGCTAGACAAAATTAGGCAATGGAAAAAAATTTTGAGAGCCTAGATTACACTTTAGTTGATCTAATAAACATTATTTAAGCAAGACTTTACTATATTTCAGCTTAGAGGAAGGTATTCATTATTAAAACATTTTATATAATCCATCTTCTTTTTTTTTTTTAAATGAATTTTTTTATTTTAATTTTATTTTATTTATTCATTTTAGAGAGGAGAGAGACAGAGAGAGAGAGAAAGACAGAGAGAGACAGGGGGAGGAGCTGGAAGCATCAACTCCCATATGTGCCTTGACCAGGCAAGCCCAGGGTTTCGAACTGGCGACCTCAGCATTTCCAGGTCGACGCTTTATCCACTGCACCACCACAGGTCAAGCTATAATCCATCTTCTTATGGAGGACGAATTGCAGACAGAGTAAAACAATTGATTTCAAAAATGTTTATAATTTTCCTATTTGAGAAGTGCACAGTGCCAGGATACTGAAACCAAGGATAGCCTAGAACTGTGAGGGCAGCAAATTATCCCTGCCTCACTTCTAACTAGAACTGAGTTCTGAAGCCTGCAGAGCAATGATTATTCGCCACTTTCCTAGGGGCACTTTTATCAGAGGCTACAGAATGTGAATAAGCTATTATTGTTCTGAATGATTTTGCTAAGATAAAGAGACCTCCAAGTTCTGATCAGTTGGCTCAGCGGTAGAGCATCAGCCCAATCATGGAAGTCCAGGGTTTGATTCCCAGCCAGGACACACAGAAGTGCTCATCTGCTTCTCTACCATTCCTCCCCTCCTTCATCTCTATCTTTCTCTTTCCTTCCCTCAGCCTAGGCTATATTGGAGCAATGTTGGGCTGAGCACTGAGGATGGCTCAATAGCCTCTGCCTCAGGTGCTAGAATGGCTTCAGTAGCAGCTGCACAATGCTGAGATAGGCTGAGTGTCTCCCCCTGGTGGACATTCCAGGTGGATCCTGGTTGGTTGCATGCAGGAGTTTGTCTATCTGCCTCCCCATTTCTCAATTTGGTGGTGCAGGGGGACCTCCAGGTGTTTTTGGGAACCTGAGTGAGGCATCAAATGCTACCTAAATAAAATGTGTGAAGAATGGAGAAAGGCCTCTCAAAAAAGATGAACTTAGGCTGAGTATTGAATGATGTGAACTTAATCAAGTATCAAGTTCTGTGATATAAATAGAACCTGAGTTAGTTTAGAGAATTTAGAGGTCACTGGGTTTTATGGCATATCAGGCTGGAGGTTACATCTAAAATTGGGTTTGGAAAATGGTATTAGGCAGGATGAGCACCGGAAGCAAGACCTGGAGATAGAAAGTTGTATGACATTGTGACAGGCTCAGACATTGAACAGAAGGTTCTCCGGGAGCACTGTGGGAGTGGGTGACATCAGAGCCCGAGAGTCAGGTTCAGAGCTGGACATGAATCTGAGAGGTAGTAGAAACTCATCATCTGTGGGTTTTCTTTTCTCTCACCTGCCTCAATCTTAGGTATGTAAACTGTGCCCTGGATGATGAAGAGCAGAACCTGGTGGCCTTTCAGTATCGCAGGCAGATTTTCTATCAAACTTGCCAGCTCATCAAGACAGACTGTGAGTTGCTAGTCTGGTACGGTGATGAGTATGGCCAGAAGCTTGGCATCAAGTGGGGCAGCAAGCAGAAGAGAGAGCTCTCAGCAGCTAGAGGTGGGCACAACCATTCTTCAAAATGGAAAGAAAAAACGGAACTCACCTTAGAAATGTTCATGGTATACTCTAAAGTCAGTAAGATTTTGAATCAGATGGTCCAGAAATTAAGGATTCATTTCATATGCCTTTGATACTTAGGAGAAAATTTTAAATTTATTTTGTTTTTTTTAATTTTTTCTTCTTTTTATTTTAATTTAGTTAATTGTATTTACATAGATTCTAGGAAGACCCTGAATGCATCTCCCCTCCCCCCATTCCCCTCAACATCTCCCTCCCTCCTTTCCTTCAGGTTTATCCCATCCTATCATCCCCTTTCCCTCTGTCCTCTTTTCCTCTGGTTCCTTTGATTCCTCCTCTGTCTCTATTCCATTCCTCAGTTCACAGTATTCCTTGGATTCCTCAAATGAATGAGGTCATATGATATTTTTCTTTCCCTGCCTGGCTTATTTCACTCAACACAATAGTTTCCAGGTCCCTCCATATTGTTGCAAAAGGTAATATTTCCTTCTTTTTCATAGCCCCATAGTATTCCATTGTGTATATGTACCACTGCTTTTTAATCCACTCGTAAACTGATGAACACTTGGGCTGTTTCCAGATCTTTGATATTCTGAACAATGCTGCCATAAATGTGGGGGTGCTTTTTTTTTCAGTCGGTGATATGGTGTCCTTGGGATATATTCTTATAAGTGGGATGGCTAGGTCAAAGGGCAGTTCCATTTCTAATTTTTTGAGGAAACTCCATACTGTTTTTTTCCACAGTGGCTGCACAAGTCTGCATTCCCACCAGCAGTGCAGGAGGATGCCCCTTTCTCCATATCTTTGCCAGCTCCTATCGTGTGTTGTTTTGTTAACGAGCGCCATTCTGACTGGTGTGAAGTGGTATCTCATTGTGGATTTAAATTGCATTTCTTTAATGATTAGTGATGTTGAACATTTCTTTTATTTGTCTATTGGCCATCTGTATGTCCTCTTTGGAAAAGTGTATATTTATTTCTTGTGCCCATTTTTTGATTGGATATTCTTTGTCTTTCTTTTTTTTTCTTTTTTTTTTCTTTTTCTTTTTCTGAAGCTGGAAACGGGGAGAAACAGTCAGACAGACTCCTGCATGCGCCCGACCGGGATCCACCCGGCACGCCCACCAGGGGTGATGCTCTTCCCACTGGGGGCGATGCTCTGCCCCTCTGGGGCATCGCTCTGCTTCAATTAGAGCCACTCTAGCACCTAAGGCAGAGGCCAAGGAGCCATCCCCAGTGCCCGGGTCATCTTTGCTCCAATGGAGCCTTGGCTGCGGGAGGGGAAGAGAGAGACAGAGAGGAAGGAGGGGGCTGGAGAAGCAAATGGGCGCTTCTCCTATGTGCACTGGCGGAAATTGAACCCGGGTCCCCCGCACACCAGGCCGACGCTTTACCGTTGAGCCTGTTTGTCTTTCTGTGTTGAGTTTTACAAGTTGTTTATAAATTTTGCTTATTAATTCCTTATCAGATGTATTGTCGAATATGTTCTCCCAGTGTGTAGTTTCTTTTTATTCTGTTCATATTGTCTTTAGCTGTGCAAAAGCATTTTAATTTGATATAGTCCCATTTGTTTATCCTGTCTTTCATTTTATTTGCCTGTGGAGATAAATCAGCAAAGATATTGCTATAATAGATGTCAGTGAGCTTACTGCCTAAGTTTTCTTCTAGGATACTTACGGTTTCACAATTTACATTTAAGTCCTTTATTCATTTTGAGTTTATTTTTGTGAATGGGGTAAGTTGGTGGTCTAGTTTTATTTTTTTACAAGTAGCTGTCCAGTTTTCCCAATACCATTTGTTAAAGAGACTGTCTTTACTCCACTGTATGCTCTTACCTCCTTTGTCAAATATCAGTTGTGCATAAAAATGTGGGTTTATTTTTGAGTTCTCAGTTCTCTTCTTTTGATCGATATGACTGTTCTAATGCCAGTACCAAGCTGTTTTGGGTACAGTGGCCTTGTAGTATAACTTGATATCAGAAAGTGTGATACCTCCCACTTTATTCTTCTTTTTCAAGATTGCTGAGGCTATTTTTGTTCTTTTTTAGTCCCATATAAATTTTTGGAATATGTGTTCTATATCTTTGAAGTATGTCGATGGTATTTTAATTGGTATTGCATTGAATTTTTAAATTGCTTTGGGTAATATAGACATTTTAATGATGTTTATTCTTCCTAACCATGAGCATAGTATATGCTTCCACTTGTTTGTGTCTTTCTTGATTTCTTTTATCAATGTTTTATAATTTTCCGAGTACAAATATTTAACCTCCTTGGTTAAATTTACTCCTAGGTACTTTAGTTTTTTGGTTATGATAGTGAAGGGGATTGTTTTCTTACTTTCTCTTTATGACAGTTTATTGTTCATGTATAAAAATGCCTCTGATTTATGAGTATTGATTTTATATCCTGCCATCTTGCTGAATTCATTTATTAGGTCCAGTCGTTTTTTGACTGAGACTAGGTTTTTCTATATACAGTATCATATCATCTTCCAATAATGATAGTGTTACTTCTTTTCCAATTTGGAAGCCTTTTATTTCTTCTTGTTGTCTGATTGCTGTAGCTAGGGCTTCCAGTACTATGTTGAATAAGAGTTGTGAAAGGGGGCACCCCTGCCTTGTTCCTGATTTTAGGGGAATTGCTTTTAATTTTTGTCCATTAATTATAATGTTGGCTGTGGGTTTGTCAGAAATGGCCTTTATCGTATTGAGGTATGTTCCCTGTATTCCCACTTTGCTAAGAGTTTTGATCATAAATGGGTGTTGGATTTCATCAAATGCTTTTTCTGCATTAATTAAAATTATCATGTGGTTTTTCTCCTTCCTTTTTTTAATGTGGTGAATCACATTAATTGATTTAAGAATGTTGTACCATGCTTGCCTGCCCAGAATAAATCCCACTTGATCATGATGTACAATTTTTTTCAGTATTGCTGGATCTGGTTTGCTAATATTTTATTGAGGATTTTAGCATCTAAATTCATCAGGTATATTGGCCTATAATTTTCTTTCTTTGTTTTGTCTTTGCCTGGTTTTGGAATCAGAATTATGCTCGCCTCATAAAAGAAACTTAGAAGTGTTTCTTCCTCCTGAATTTTTTGAAATAGCTTGAGAAGGATAGGAGTTATTTTTTCTTTGAATATTTGGTATAACTCACAAGTGAAGCCATCAGGCCCAGGAGTTTTGTTTTTTCAGAGCTGTTTGATAACTAATTTGATCTTTTTTGTTGTAATCAGTGTTTTTATGTTCTCTAATTCTTCCAGATTGATTTTTAGATGATTATATGTTTCAAGGAATTTGTCCATTTTACCTAGGTGGTTTAATATTTTGGCATACAGTTCTACATAGTGTTTCCTTAAAATATTTTATATTTCTGTTGTGTCAGTTGTTATTTCTACACTCTCATTTCTAATTTTATTTATTTGAGTTTTCTCTCTTCCTTTCTTGGTGAGTCTTGTTAAAGGTTCATCAATCTTGTTTATCCTTTCAAAGAACCAGGTCTTGGTTTCATTGATCCTCTATATTGTTTCTGTACCTTCTATGTCATTTATTTCTGCTCTGATCTTTATTATTTTCTTCCTTTTACTACCTCTGGGCCTTACTTGCTCTTCTTTTTCTAGTTCTTTTAGATGAAGGGTAAGGTGGTTTATTTAAGCTTTTGCAAGCTTCTTAAGGAATGCCTGTAGTGCTGTGAACTTCCCTCTCAGGACTGATTTGGCTGGGTCCTATAAATTCTGAGTTGTTGTTTGTTCATTATCATTTGTTTCTAGGAATTTTTTTTTTTTTGCATTTTTCTGAAGCTGGAAACAGGGAGAGACAGTCAGACAGACTCCCGCATGCGCCCGACCGGGATCCACCCGGCACGCCCACCAGGGGTGATGCTCTGCCCATCCTGGGCGTCGCCATGTTGCGACCAGAGCCACTCTAGTGCCTGAGACAGAGGCCACAGAGCCAACCCCAGCGCCCGGGCCATCTTTGCTCCAATGGAGCCTTGGCTGCAGGAGGGGAAGAGAGAGACAGAGAGGAAGGCGCGGCGGAGGGGTGGAGAAGCAAATGGGCGCTTCTCCGGTGTGCCCTGGCTGGGAATCGAACCCGGGTTCTCCACATGCTAGGCTGACGCTCTACCGCTGAGCCAACCGGCCAGGGCTCTAGGAATTTTTTTATTTGTTCTTTGATTTCATTGTTAACCCATTCGTTACTTAATAACATGCTATTTAGTTTCCATGTGTTTGAGTATTTTTCAGTTTTTCTGCTGTGGTTGATTTCTAGTTTCATAGCATTGTGATCAGAGAAAATGCTTGATATGATTTCAATGTTCTTAAATCTGTTGAGACTGCTTTTGTGTCCTAACATGTGGTCTATTGTAGAGAATGTACCATGAGCACTTGAAAAGAATGTATATTCTGCTGCCTTAGGGTGAAAGGTTCTAAAGATATGTATTACATCAAGTTGATCTAGTGTGTCCTTTAAGTCTGCTGTTTCTTTGTTAATTTTCTTTCTTGAGGATCTATCTAGTGATGTTAGTGGGTTATTGAAATCTCCTACTATTATAGCATTGCTGTTGATCTTGCCCTTTATATCCATCAAAGTCTGCTTTATATACTTAGGTGCTCCTATTTAAATATATATTTTTTATTATTATTTTTTATTTATTCATTTTAGAGAGGAGAGGGGGAGAGAGGGAGAGAGAGAGAGAGAGACAGAGAGAGACAGAGAGAGAGAGAGAGAAACGGAGGAGGAGCTGGAAGCATCAACTCCCATATGTGCCTTGACCAGGCAAGCCCAGGATTTCAAACCGGCAACCTCAGCATTTCCAGGTCGACACTTTATGCACTGCGCCACCACAGTTCAGGTTTAGGTGCTCCTATTTAGATGCATAGATATTTATTATGGTTATATCTTCCTGTTGGATTGCTCCCTTTATCATTATGTAGTGACTTTCTTCATCTATTACTATAGTCTTTGTTTTAAAGTCCATTTTGTCTGATATTAGTATTGCTACCCCAGTTTTTTTTCATTTCCATTTGCATGAAATATTTTTTTTATCCCTTTAACTTCAGTCTATGTGCATCTTTTGTTTTAAGGTGTGTCTCTTGTAGACAGCATATGTACAGGTTCCTTTTTCTTATCCATGCAGCTATCCTATGTCTTTTTTTTTTTTTGAATTGTGATTCTTTTTTATTAAATTTAATGCAGTGACATTGATAAATCAGGGTACATATGTTGAGGGAAAATATCTCTAGATTATTTTGACATTTGATTGTGCTATATACCCCTCCTCCAAAGTTAAATTGTATTCTGTCACCTTCTATTTGGTTTTCTTTGTGCCCCTCCCCTCCCCTCACCCCTCTCTCCTTCTCCACCCCATCCCCCCTCCCCCAACCTCCTGCCCCTGTTGCCATCACATTCTTGTTCATGTCTCTGAGTTTCATTTTTATGTCCCTTCTATGTATGGATTCATCTTAGTTTTCTTTTTTTTCTGATTTACTTATTTCACTCCGTATAATGTTGTCAAGGTCCATTCATGTTATTGTAAATGATCCGATGTCATCATTTCTTATGGCTGAGTAGTATTACATAGTATATATGTACCAAAGCTTTTTAATCCACTCGTCCTCTGACGGACACTTGGGCTGTTTCCAGATCTTCGCTATTGTGAACAATACTGCCACAAACATACGGCTGTATTTCTCCTTTTCGAGCCGTTCTATGGTGTCCTTGGGGTATATTCCTAAAAGTGGGATAGCTGGGTCAAAACGCAGTTCGATTTTCAGATTTTTGTGGAATCTCCATACTGTTTTCCACAGTGGCTGCACCAGTGTACATTCCCACCAGCAGTGCAGGAGGGTTCCCATTTCTCCACATCCTCGCCAGCACTTATTCTGTGTTGTTTTGTTGATAAGCGCCATTCTGACTGGTGTGAGGTGATATCTCATTGTGGTTTTAATTTGCATTTCTCTAATGATTAGTGATGTTGAGCATTTTTTCATATGCCTATTGGCCATCTGTATGTCCTCTTTGGAGAAGTGTCTATTCATCTCTTCTGACCATTTTTGGATTGGGTTGTTTGTCTTCCTGGTGTTGAGTTTTACAAGTTCTTTTTTTTTTTTTTAAGTTTTATTTTGCAAGTGTGTGTGATTCTTTTATTTAATTTTATTTATTCATTTTAGAGAGGAGAGGCAGAGAGGAGAGAGAGACAGAGAGAGAAGGGGGGAGGAGCTGGAAGCATCAACTCCCATATGTGCCTTGACCAGGCAAGCCCAGGGTTTCAAACCGCCGACCTCAGCATTTCCAGGTCGACGCTTTATCCACTGTGCCACCACAGGTCAGGCGAGTTTTACAAGTTCTTTATAAATTTTGGTTATTAACCCCTTATCAGACGTATTGTCAAATATGTTCTCCCACTGTGTAGTTTGTCTTTTTATTCTGTTCTTGTTGTCTTTAGCTGTGCAAAAGCTTTTTAGTTTGATATAGTCCCATTTGTTTATCCTGTCTTTTATTTCACTTCCCCGTGGAGATAAATCAGCAAATATATTGCTCCGAGAGATGTCGCAGAGCTTACTGCCTATGTTTTCTTCTAAGATGCTTATGGTTTCACGGCCTACATTTAAGTCTTTTATCCATTTTGAGTTTATTTTTGTGAGTGGTGTAAGCTGGTGATCTAGTTTCATTTTTTTGCAGGTAGCTGTCCAATTTTCCCAACACCATTTGTTAAAGAGGCTGTCTTTACTCCATTGTATTTCCTTATCTCCTTTGTTAAATATCAGTTGTCCATAGAACTATGGGTTTATTTCTGGGTTCTCTGTTCTGTTCCATTGATCTATATGCCTGTTCTTATGCCAGTACCAGGCTGTTTTGAGTACAACGGCCTTGTAGTATAACTTGATATCAGGAAGTGTGATACCTCCCACTTTATTCTTCTTTTTTAAGATTGCTGAGGCTATTCGTGTCCTCCTTTGGTTCCATATAAATTTTTGGAATATGTGTTCTATATCTTTGAAGTATGTCATTGGTATTTTAATTGGTATTGCATTGAATTTATAGATTGCTTTGGGTAATATAGACATTTTAATGATATTTATTCTTCCTAACCATGAACACGGTATATGCTTCCACTTGTTTGTATCTTCCTTGATTTCTTTTATCAATGCTTTGTAATTTTTCGAGTACAAATCTTTAGTCTCCTTGGTTAAGTTTACTCCTAGGTACTTTATTTTTTTGGTTGTAATTGTGAAGGGGATTGTTTTTTTAATTTCTCTTTCTGACTGTTCATTGTTGGTGTATAAAAATGCTTCTTATTTCTGAGTATTGATTTTATATCCTGCCACTTTGCTGAATTTATTTACCAGGTCCAGTAGCTTTTTGACTGAGACTTTAGGGTTTTCTATATACAATATCATATCATCTGCAAATAATGATAGTTTTACTTCTTCTTTTCCAACTTGAATGCCTTTTATTTCTTCTTCTTGTCTGATTGCTGTGGCTAGGACTTCCAGGACTATGTTAAATAAGAGTGGTGAAAGGGGGCACCCCTGCCTTGTTCCTGATCTTAAGGGGATTGCTTTTAATTTTTGCCCATTGAGTATGATGTTGGCTGTGGGTTTCTCATAGATGGCTTTTATCATGTTGAGGTATGTTCCCTGTATTCCCACTTTGCTGAGAGTTTTGATCATGAATGGGTGCTGGATTTTATCAAATGCTTTTTCTGCATCTATTGAAATTATCATATGGTTTTTCTCCTTCTTTTTGTTTATGTGATAAATCACATTGATTGATTTACGAATATTGTACCAGCCTTGCCTCCCCAGAATAAATCCCACTTGACCATGGTGTATGATTTTTTCCATATATTGTTGGATCTGGTTTGCTAATATTTTGTTGAGGATTTTAGCATCTATATTCATCAGAGATATTGGCCTATAATTTTCTTTCTTTGTGTTGTCTTTGCCTGGTTTTGGAATCAGAATTATGCTCGCCTCATAAAAGGAGCTTGGAAGTCTTCCTTCCTCTTGAATTTTTTGAAATAGTTTGAGAAGGATAGGAGTTAATTCTTCTTTGAATAGTTGGTAGAATTCCGTTGTGAAGCCATCAGGCCCTGGACTTTTCTTTGTTGGGAGTTTTTTTGATAACTGTTTCGATCTCATTTGGTGTAATCGGTCTGTTTAGGTTTTCTGATTCTTCCAGATTGATTTTTGGAAGATTGTATGTTTCAAGGAATTTGTCCATGTCATCTAGGTTGTCTAGTTTTTGGCATACAGTTCTTCATAGTATTTTCTTACAATACTTTTTATTTCTGTTGTGTCAGTTGTTATTTCTCCTCTCATTTCTAATTTTATTTATTTGAGTTCTCTCTGTCTTTTTCTTGGTGAGTCTACTTAAAGGTTCATCAATCATGTTTACCTTTTCAAAGAACCAGCTCCTAGTTTCATTGATCCTCTGTATTGTTTCTTTAGCCTCTATGTCATTTATTTCTGCTCTGATCTTTATTATTTCCTTCCTTCTACTACATTTGGGCTTTACTTGCTGTTCTTTTTCTAATTCTTTTAGATGCAAGGTTAAGTTGTTTATTTGAGCTTTTTCTAGCTTCTGAAAGTGTTCCTGTATTGCTATGAACTTCCCTCTCAGCACTGCTTTTGCTGTGTCCCATAAATTTTGAGTTGTTGTATGCTCATTGTCATTCGTTTCTAGGAATTTTTTTATTTCTTCTTTGATCTCATTCTTAACTCATTCATTATTTAACACCCTGCTATTTAGTTTCCATGTGTTTGAGAATTTTTGAACTTTTCTGCTGTGATTCATTTCTAGTTTCATGCCGCTGTGATCGGAGAAAGTGCTTGATATGATTTCAGTCTTCTTAAATTTGTTGAGAGCACTTTTGTGCCCTAACATGTGGTCTATCCCAAAGAATGTACCATGAGCACTTGAAAAGAATGTATATGCTGCTGCTTTAGGGTGAAACGATCTGAAGATATCTATTAAATCGAGTTGATCTAGTGTTTCCAATAAGTCTGCTGTTTCTTTGTTAATTTTCTTTCTTGAGGATCTATCTAGTGATGTTAGTGGGGTATTGAAATCCCCTACTATTATAGTATTGCTGTTGATCTCGCCCTTTAAATCCATCAAAGTCTGCTTTATATATTTGGGTGCTCCTATATTAGGTGCATAGATATTTATAATAGTTATATCTTTCTGTTGAATTACTCCCTTTATCATTATGTAGTGGCCTTCTTTATCTCTTACTATATCCTTTGTTTTAAAGTCCAATTTGTCTGATATAAGTATTGCTACCCCAGCTTTTTTTTAAGTTCCGTTTGCATGAAATGTTTTTTTCCATCCTTTTACCTTCAATCTATGTGTGTCTTTTGTTCTAAGGTGTGTCTCTTGTAGACAACATATGTATGGGTCCTGTTTTCTTATCCACGCAGCTACCCTATATCTTTTGATTGGATCATTTAATCCATTTACATTTAAAGTTATTATTGATATGTAGTTGTTTATTACCATTTTCTTCTTTAAAGGTGTATTCCTTTTTTTGCTGTATTCTTTTCCAACTTTGATCTGTTTACAACAGGCCCCTTAACATTTCTTGTAGCTTTGGTTTGGTTGTAATGAATTCCATGAGTTGTTTTTTGTCTTGGAAGCTTTTTATATCTCCTTCAATTTTAAACGATAACCTTGCTGGATAAAGTAGTCTTGGTTGTAGGTTCTTGTTCTGCATTACTTTGAATATTTCTTGCCATTCCCTTCTGGCCTCAAGTGTTTCTGTTGAGAAGTCGGATGTCATCCTTATGGGGGCTCCTTTGTAGGTGATAACTTTTTTCTCTTGCAGCTTTTAATATTTTCTCTTTATCGCTTAGCTTTGGTATTTTAATTAGGATGTGTCTTGGTGTAGGTTTCTTTGGGTTTTTCTTTAATGGAGTTCTCTGTGCTTCTTGGACTTTTAAGAGTTTCTCTTGCATTAATTTTGGGAAGTTTTCAGTTATGATATGATTGAACAAAGTCTTTATCCCTTGTTCTTTTTTTCTTCTTCAGGAACCCCTATGATGCCAATGTTATTTCTCTTCATGTTGTCACAGAGCTCTCTAAGTGTATCCTCTGACTTTTTGAGTCTCTTTTTTCTTTTTTTCTCTGCTTTCATGCCTTCATTCCAGTTGTCCTCCAACTCGCTGATTCGATCCTCAGCTGAATCCATCCTGTTTTTAATTCCTTCCATTGTGGTCTTTATTTCTGATATTGTATTTGTCATCTCTGACTGATTCTTTTTTAATATTTTAATATCCTTTTTTATACTTGCTATTTCTTTATTTAGGTTTTCAAACTGCCCCTCCATTGTTCTAAGATTCCTAAGCATCCTTACAATCATTATTTTGAACTCCGCATCTGGAAGTTTGATTATTTCCATATCACTCAGCTCATCTCTCAAAGGTGTCTCTTGTGGTTTCATTTGGGTTGCACTCCTTTGTCTTCTCATAATGGTTTTTTATTTGTAGAGTTGGTTGAGTCTAGGCTTGGTGTTGTCTGCCTCCAGTTTTCAGTTGTGTTATTTCTAGGTCTTCTTGGGTTGGTATCAGCTATTATTTGTAATCCACTTTCAGATTTGGGCAGCTTTGAAGTCTTGATTTGTTTGTTTTCTTAACAGGTGATAGTCTTGTTAACTGATCTCAGCAGGGGGCTTCCTTGAAACTGTAACCAGGAATGGTGTGGGTGTAACCTGAGACGCTGAAGGTCTCTTCCAGCAACTAATCTCATTGGAGGCAGGGTTTTTTCTCAGCTTTAGTAGGGGGAGGTGTATCTCAGATCTCCATGGAGACCTGAGTTACTGCCCCTCATCCCCACTTCTTGTTTTCATCTGTGTCTTGTTTGGCTGATTGGAGCTGGATAGATGTCTGGAGATCTCTGATTCAGAAGCACTTCAGATCTGTTTTGTGAAAGGTTCAGTCCCTCCCCCAGCTATGGCCGCCTCCAGCATGAATGTGTCAGCTTTTTTATTTTGTTTCTTGCATACCTTATCCCCTCACAGTCTGTCCCTCTCCTTGTCCTTTCCACTTGGAAGATAAGCTGGTCTTTTCAACCCACCTTGCTCCCTGGTCACCAGGGAAGTGGCTGTGAGCAGTAGTTTCTGCTTTTTTTACTGTGTGAAATCCTCTCTGGGCTCTCAGCCTCACCCCCCCTTCTGTTCCTGTAAGCAGAGGCGATTCAGGCACTCCTTACCAGGATTATTGTGGCTTCCTCTTTGCTCTTTGGTTTTTGAGAGCTGTTCTTGCAGTTCAGTGTTGGTTTTTCATGCTGATTTTTCCTAAATTGATTTGTATTCCACTTTGGTGTTGAGAACTGGGCCTCTGAGCGTCCGCCTACTCCGCTGCCATCTTTATCTCCCCCCCCCTTTTTTTTTGTATATTTCTGAAGCTGGAAACGGGGAGAGACAGACAGACTCCCGCATGCGTCTGACCGGGATCCACCCGGCACGCCCACCAGGGGCAATGCTCTGCCCACAAGGGGCAATGCTCTGCCCACCAGGGGGCAATGCTCTTCCCCTCTGGGGCATCACTCTGCCACGACCAGCACCACTCTAGTGCCTGGGGCAGAGGCCAAGAAGCCATCCCCAGCACCCAGGCCATCATTGCTCCAATGGAGCCTTGGCTGCAGGAGTGGAAGAGAGAGACAGAGAGGAAGGGGGGGTGGAGAAGCAAATGGGCACTTCTCCTATGTGCCCTGGCTGGGAATTGAACCCAGGTCCCCTGCATGCCAGGCTGACGCTCTACCACTGAGGCAATTGGCCAGGGCCTATCCTATGTCTTTTGATTGAATCATTTAATCCTTCTTCATTTAAGGTTATTATTGCTATGTAGTTGTTTATTGCCATTTTATTTTTTAAAGCTGAAATTTTCTTTTGCTCTTTTCTTTTCCCACTTTGATCTGTTTACAACAGACCCCTTAACATTTCCTGCAGCACAGGTTTGGTTGTAATGAATTCCTTGAGTTTTTTTTTTTGTTTGTTTGTTTGTTTTCTTTATTCGGTCTGGGAAGCTTTTTATTTCTTCTTCAATTTTAAATGATAGTCTTGTTGGATAAAGTAGTCTTGGTTGTAGTCTCTTGTTCTGCATTACTTTGAATATTTCCTGCCATTCCTATCTGGTGTCAAATAGTTCTGTTGAGAAGTTGGATTTTATTCTTATGGAGGCTCCTTTGTAGGTTATAGTTTTTTTTTCTTTAGCAGCTTTTAATATTTTTCTCATTTTCGCTTAGCTTTGGTATTTTAATTATGATGTGTCTTGGTCTAGGTCTTTTGGGGTTTCTCTTTAATGCAGTTCTCTGTGATTTTTGAACTTGTGAAATTTTTCTTGCATCAATTTAGGAAGATTTTTAGCTATGACTTTGTTGAATACAGTTTCTACCCTTTTTCTTTCTCTTCTTCTTTATGAACCCCTATAATGCGGATGTTATTTCTCTTCATGTTATCACAGAGCTCTCTTAGAGTTACCTCAGACTTTTTGAGTCTCTTCTTTCTGCTCTGCTTCCATGCCTTTATTTATCATGTGTTCTAACTTGCTGATTCAATCCTTAGCTTCATCCATTCTGCTTTTAGTTTCTTTTATTGTGGTCTTTATTTCTGATATTGTATTTTTCACCTTTGACTAATTTTTAAAAAATATTTCAGTGTCCTTTTTTATACTTGCTATCTCTTTCTTTAGGTGTTTGTAATGACTATCCATTGTTGTTCTAAGATTCTTAGCATCCTAACAATCATTATTCTAAACTCTGTATCCAGAAGTTTGGTTATTTCCATATCACACAATTTCTTTTTTTTTTATTGTATTTATTTTTAATGGGGTGACATCAGTAAATCAAGATACATATATTCAAAGATAATATGTCCAGGTTATCTTAAAGTTCAATTATGTTGCATACCCATCACCCAAAGTCAGATTGTCCTGTCACCCTCTATCTAGTTCTCTTTGTGCCCCTCCCCCTCCCCCTTCCCTCTTCCTCTCCCCCCTCCACCCATAACCACCACACTCTTATCAATGTCTCTTGGTCTCACTTTTATGTCCCATCTATGTATGGAAAAATGCAGTTCCTGGTTTTTTCTGATTTACTTATTTCACTCCGTATAATGTTGTCAAGATCCCACCATTTTGCTATAAATGATCCGATGTCATCATTTCTTATGGCTGAGTAGTATTCCATAGTGTATATGTGCCACATCTTCTTTATCCAGTCATCTATTTTTGGGCTTTTTGGTTGTTTCCATGTCCTGGCCACTGTGAACAATGCTGCAATGAACATGGGGCTGCATGTGTCTTTACAAGTCAATGTTTCTGAGTACAATTTCTTTTCTGGAGATTTCTCTTGTGGTTTTATTTGGATTGCACTTTTCTGTCTTCTCATTATGTCTGTGTGTTTGGCTGTGTTGTTTGTAGGGTTGTTTGAGTCTAGGTTTGGTGTTGTTGGCCTCCAACTTTTATTTGTGTTCTTCCTAAATCTTCTTGGGTTGTTATCAGCTGTCTTTTGTAATCCACTGTCAGGTTTGGCTTTTCTAGTCCAGCCATTTTGAAGTCTTGATTTGTTTGTTTTCTTTTGAGTTATCTCAGTGGTAATCTTGTTTACTGATCTCAGCAATGGGCTTATTTGAAACTATCCAGGAATGTGGTGGATGTAACCTGAGACTCTGAAAGCTTGATCTGCCAGTTACTCTCTCTGGGGTCAGGGTGTTTTCTCAGGTTCAGTAGGAGAGGTGTATCTCAGATCTCTATAATGATCTGGGTTTCTGCCCCTCCTCTCCACTTATTGTTTTCAGCTTTGTCTTCTTGCGTTGATTGCAGCTGGAGAGATATCTTGAGATGGGTGACCCAGAACCACTTGTTTTGTGTTATGTGGAAGGATAAACCCCTCCCCCAGCTACAGCCTACTCCAGCACTGGATGAGTCAGCTTCTCAGGTCCTCCCATGCACTTCTCTGCCAGTCTCTGTCTGTCACTCTCCCCCCTTTCCTTTTGAAAGGTAAGCCAGCCCTTTCAACACACCTCGGTACCAGGCAAGTGGCTGTGAGCTATATTTACTACTCTTTTCCTTGGAATGAGAACCCTTCTGTGCTCTCAGCCTCACAATCCCTTTGTTCCCTTAAGCAGGGGAGACTCACCATTTCTTGGTACTCCCTACCAGGCACAGTGTGGCTTGTTCTGTGCTCCTTAGTTTTTAGAGCTGTTCTTGTAGTCCAGATTTGGTTTTTCACACTGATCTTAAATTAATTTGTAATCCAGTTTGGTGGTGTGAGCTGGGAGTCTTTGCATTTGCCTACTTTGCTGCCAACTTCAGGTCTCTCTAGGACAAATATTTCTTGATAAGCCAAACATTTCCTAAGCCTTTTTGATTCTGTTTGTTCACTGCTCCTGTCATTCCCCAGGCACCAGGTGAAATAAAAAATTGCCATTAGCCGGCCCTGGCCGGTTGGCTCAGCAGTAGAGCGTCGGCCTGGTGTGTGGGGGACCCGGGTTTGATTCCCGGCCAGGGCACATAGGAGAAGCGCCCATTTGCTTCTCCACACCCTCCCCCTCTTTCCTCTCTGTCTCTCTCTTCCCCTCCCGCAGCCAAGGCTCAATTGAAGCAAAGATGGCCTGGGTGCTGGGATGGCTCCTTGGCCTCTGCCCCAGGAGCTAGAGTGGCTCTGGTCGCCGCAGAGCGACACCCCAGAGGGGCAGAGCATTGCCCCCTGGTGGGCAGAGCGTCGCCCCTGGTGGGCATGCCGGGTGGATCCCAGTTGGGCGCATGCGGGAGTCTGTCTGACTGTCTCTGCCCGTTTCCAGCTTCAGAAAAATACAAAAAAAAATTGCCATTAACCAATTAGCAAAAAACATGATATCCTATTAACACCACACTAACCTTAATTTCCTATGATGATAAAAAAAATTAAAAATTTTTACTTCTTTTAAGTAAGAGGAAGGGAGATAGATTCCTTAATGTACCCCAACCAGGATCCACCCAGCAACCCAAGTCTGAGGTTTATGCTCAGACTAGCTGAGTTATCCTCAGTGCTTGAGTTCAACACTTGAACCAACTAAACTATTGAGCTGGTGATCGAACCAATGAATCCACTGGCTGTGGGAGGGGATGAGAGAGAGAAGGGGAAGAGAAGCAGATAGTTTCTTTTCATTTGTGCCCTGACCGGATTTTGAACCTGGGATGTCCACATGCCGGGCCAACACTTTATCCACTGGGAAAACTAGCATGGGCCTGTTTTCTGAGGGCCACCTCTGTCTAGCATATAGGGTAACAGCAGAGGTCCAATAGATGCCCAGAAGACTTGGATGCAGTGCTATGATCCCAACTGAGATACTGGAAACCTTCCTGAGTGAGCTAGGATGATGGTGCTCTTCTTTGCTATAGGGTGGCTTGTTCTTTTAAGTTTTGCTTTGATAATTTTTGGAGAATACAGTTCAGTGGGAATCCTCTCAGAGATTACTTTATCTCCAAGTGAGAATGGATTATGGATTAGCTGGAGAGGAATGAATTTTGGGCATGTAAGAAGTACAATTGGGGGACCTGGCTGGTTAGCTCAGTTGGTTAGAGCTCCAACCTGTAATACCAAGGTTGAGCCCTGGTCAGGGCACATATAAGAAATGACCAATGACTGCATATCTAGGTAGAACAATGAATAAATGCCTCTTTTTCTCTTTTTTTTTTTGGTCTTCTTCTTCTCCTCTCCCTCTTATTCTTCTTCTTTCTTCTCTTCTTTTTGTCCTCAAAGAGAAATAAATTTTTAAAAAGTATGGCTAGGAAAATATTTTGAAAAAAACTTTTCATTGTATATTATATGGGCTGACACTGAATAAAATCAAGTATGAATATTTGATGTGAAGCTTGAGGAAAAACATATTGTCAGTTTATCATCTCTCAGAAACTATGATAAAAGTAATTTCTAGTTGGGGTCAGTGGTCTTTATAAAGAACTGTGCTAAAAGCTACATGTATAAAGGAAAGGTCAGCATTGTTCCAACCACAGAAGGGGTGAAACAGTCCCTGATGCTACTTGACAGTCCCTCATCTGGCAATGCATAGAAAGGACCCTTGATATTGGCTTTCTGAATTTCTAAAGAAGATATAGAACATAAACAAGAAAAGAGAAAACAGACTATAAAAAAACACTTTGTGGGAGACAGAGATTAGATTTTCAACTTCATAAAAATTGCTCCTGGGACAGGTCTAAACAAAACACATGACCCAGGCAGCCTTATAAACATCTGTCCTGACCAAAATTTTCTCTTTCAGCAGAACCACAGCCAGAGATACACCCATGTTCTTCTTTCTCTCTGGCCTTCTCAAGTCAGAAATTCCTCAATCAACATGTGGAATGCAATCACCCCTCTGATATTCTCCCAGGAACATCTACAAGAAAACCCCTCCAGATTCCTACCCAGAGGATGCAATTCAGCAGCAGCAACATACTGATACACACAACGAGGATGGCAAAGCTGAAGGTCAAAAGTCAAAGAGAAGCAGAAACATTTTATTAAAAAAAACAGGCCAAGGAGAATTTCAAGGGTCTTTTTCAAACTTACCAAAGGACACATGGGAAGCTCTAGTGAGCAAGAGAGAATGATACAGAAAGCACTGATATGAGGCCAAAACAGGAATTCAGTGGACACAGAAAAACTGTCTGTGAGAGTAGTAATGTCAACAAATGTAGCTATCAAGCATGGAGATTGTCAGCAAGGCTTTGATAATGGGTCACATCTTCTCAAAAACCAGAGAACACACTCAGGGGACAAGAACTACATTTGCACGGAGTGTGAGCCAGGCTTTACAAAAGAGACAGACCTCCTCAGACACCAGAGGACACACTCATGCAAGAAGCCCAATGTTTGCAGGGAGTATGAACAACTCTTTTCCCTGAAGTCACATCTCACACTGCAGAGAACACACCCAGGGGAGAAGCCCTATGTTTCAGGGAGTGTGAACAACGCTTTTCACAGAAGTCAATTCTCTTCAGACACCAGAGGATACACTCAGGGGAGAAGCCCTATGTTTGCAGGGAGTGTGAGCGATGCTTTACAGAAAAGTCAGATCTCATCACACACCAGAGAAAACACTCAGGGGAGAAGCCCTATGTTTGCAGGGAGTGTGAGCGAGAATTTTCAAAGAAGTCAACTCTCCTAAGGCACCAGAGAATACACTCAGAGGAGAAGCCCTATGTTTGCAGGGAGTGTGAGCGAGGCTTTACACAAAAATCAAATCTCATCATGCACCAGGGAACACACTCAGGGGAGAAGCTTTATGTTTGCAGGGAGTGTGAGTAAGGCTTTTCATTAAAATCAGCTCTCCTCTCACACCAGAGAATACACTCAGGGGAGAAGCCCTATGTTTGCAGGGAGTGTGAGCAAGGCTTTTCACTAAAATCAACTCTCCTCTCACACCAGGAAACACACTCAGGAGAGAAGCTCTATGTTTGCAGGGAATGTGAGCGAGGATTTTTTAAAGAAGTCAGCTCTCGTAAGGCACCAGAGAATACACTCAGGGGAAAAGCCCTATGTTTGCAGAGAGTGTGAGAGAGGCTTTACACAAAAATCACATCTCATCACGCACCAGAAAACACACTCAGGGGAGAAGCCCTATGTTTGCAGGGGGTGTGAACGATGCTTTTTACAGAAGTCCAGTCTATTCAGACACTAGAGGATACACTCAGGGAGAAGCCTTATGTTTGCAGGGAGTGTGAGTGAGGATTTTCAAAAAAGTCAACTTTCCTAAGGCACCAGAGAATACACTCAATGGGAGAAGCCCTATGTTTGCAGGAAGTGTGAGCGACACTTTACACAAAAGTCAGATCTTGTCACGCACTAGAAAACACACTCAGGGGAGAGGCCCTATGTTTGCAGGGAGTGTGAGCAAGGATTTTCAAAGAAGTCAACTCTCCTCAGACAACAGAGGACACACTCAAGGGAGAAGCCCTTTGTTTGCAAGGAGAGTGAGTGAATCATTAGCAGTAAATTGTGTCTCCATATTCATAGCTCTTACACAGGTAATACCCCAGCTCTTAGGGGAATTCATAGGAAGTTTACTGACCCCATACCCTCATTAGATTGTAATTAGTGCAGAAGTAACTAGTTAAACAACTTCACTTTCATGGCAAAAGATGAGATGGACAAATAGTTCCTTAAGTGATAGGGGAATGTCAACACCCATATTCTTCTGTTCTCTCAGCTCCTGTTCTAATAAATTTTCATAAAACTATGATGCCCATATACCTCATTCTTTCCCTCCCCATCACTGAAAGCAAAGAGTTCCCAGAGGGCCATAGAGCACTCACACTGTCAAGCACAGAAACTCAACCCCTAAAATACGTAGAAATCTGAAGTCTATTTACATAGATTACTTCTCAGGGAGAGGGATTTGAGACAGACTCACCAGGGAAAGTGATTTCCTTCACTCCAGGAAAGTGCAGGCTTCTCTCCTAGTAGGCTCACCACCCTCCTCCCTTGGCTTTTCTTGGCTCCTGTCCTGGTTTTCTCTGACCTCTGTAGTCTCTGGTGAAAACCAGGAAGAAATATGTACATGTGCATATCTGTGTCCCTGGCTCAGACGGGGCAGCTAGTCTCACTCACTCTCTCCTCACTGTTTCTTCAGAGTGAGAATCTCATGGTATACACTACATGGAGTCCAGATCTTTCCATAGTGGGTTTCAATCTTGGCTCTGCCTTCACCAGCTTTGTGATCTAAGGCAAGATTCTCAACTTCTCTGTGCCTGTTTTTTAATCTATAAAATGGGAATGATGCCTGACCAAGCAGTGGTGCAGTGCATTGGAATGGGATGGAA
This sequence comes from Saccopteryx bilineata, assembly GCF_036850765.1. Classification (NCBI taxonomy): domain Eukaryota; kingdom Metazoa; phylum Chordata; class Mammalia; order Chiroptera; family Emballonuridae; genus Saccopteryx; species Saccopteryx bilineata. Next base: position 41,558 of record NW_027095505.1, on the reverse strand, counting down.
ATGACCCAGGTTTAAAACACCAAGGTTGCTGGCATGAGCATAGGCTCACCAGCTTGAGTGCAGGGTTGCATACCTGAGCATGAAATCATAGACATGACATTATGGTCACTGTCTTGAAGATCAATGTTGCTGTTATGAGCAAAAAGTCACTTGTTCTGCTTTAGTCTCCGGTTCGATGCACATAAGAGAGAAATCAATGAACAACTAAGGTGCTCTTACAAAGAATTAATGCTTCTTATCTCATTTCCTTCCTGTTTGTCACTATCTGTTCCTTTCTCTGTCTCTCTAAAATAATTTTTGGTTTTCTGTCTCCACACTCTAACATAGATGAAATAAATAAAATGACTAAACTCTCAAGATCAAGGCATATATGAAAGTTGATGCTTTCTGCTCTTCCCTCTTTTTTCTCTATCTCTCTCCACTCTAAAATAAATGTTAAAAATAAATAAATAAAATAGAAATTGCTACACGACCAGTCTGCAGGATTGGAGAACTTCCAAACTTTTGGAGTCATTTTCGCTCAAATAAACTTAAAAACTTTCAGTTTTCATGTTTCATATTTTGAGAAGACCAAGTACCTAAACTTGTAAAAATAAGCTCTGCATAATATATAATTAGAAAATGGCAAATTCAGACTACTATATTATGGCACTCACATCTGATAGAACTGCTAAAGTTTAAATATGACAGTACCAATGTTCTCATGCATTCATTAATTCTTAGATGTCCCCTGACTAAGGATTCAGCCTATAACTTTGGTGTATCAGAATGACGCTCTTAACTAACTAAGCTACCTGGCCAGGGCATAACCATAGATTTCATCCAACTCTCATTTAAAGATAGAAAACACCTCTTTCAGAACCAATAGATTACCACAAAAAAAGAAAACCAGTAGATAGAAAACCTACTTAACATAAGCCAGTAAATGCATCAACTGAGAAAGGAGGGGCAGGCCTCCTCTTCACTGAGGATAAAAAACAAGAAAAATGCAAGAGAAGGGAGCCTGCATGGGTAACTGTGTCAGACAGTTCTAGATTAGCTACTTTCTATAATTTTCTGAAAAGGTGCCTGGGACCATTTGCTACACAGAGCAAGGAAGATAAAACTTATCTGAAAACCCCTTTTTCTTTTATTAAAAGCATTTAAGAAACCATGTTTACATACCTTAATTAAAAATTTCAACACTTATCTTCTGATTTCACCTGAATTCACCCTCTCATCCTGGAGTCATGAGAGTTTCATATACCTCTAGACCAGGGGTCTCAAACTTGTAGCCCGCCAATTTTGTGTGGCCCGCAGACTAATCCATGAAGTTCAAAATATTTTGGATAAAATTAAGTAAGCCTAGGGGCCTACTTGTATTTTTTATTTCTCTAGCATCCTAGCTGGATATTAGCTTAGTTAACAGCAGTTGTGATGCGAACTACAGTTTCTGGTCGTTTTATTTTTTTTAATTTTTATTACTGTTAATGGGATGACATTAATAATTCAGGGTACATATATTCAAAGAAAACATGTCTAGGTTATCTTGTCATTAAATTATGTTGCATACCCCTCGCCCAGAGTCAGATTGCCCTCCGTCTCCCTCTAGTTTTCTCTGCGCCCCTCCCCTCCCCCTAAATCTCTCCCTCCCTCCCTCCTCTTTCCTCCCTCCCCCCACCCCTGGTAACCACCACACTCTTGTCCATGTCTCTTAGTATCGTTTTTATGTTCCACCAATGTATAGAATCATGTAGTTCTTGTTATTTTCTGATTTACTTATTTCACTCCGTATAATGTTATCAAAATCCCACCATTTTGCTGTAAATGATCTAATGTCATCATTTTTTATGGCTGAGTAGTATTCCATAGTGTATATGTGCCAAATCTTTATCCAATCTTCTATTGAAGGGCTTTTTGGTTGTTTCCATGTCTTGGCCACTGTGAACAGTGCTGCTATGAACATGGGGCTACATGTGTCTTTACATATCAAAGATTCTGAGGTTTTGGGGTATATACCCAGTAGAGGGATTGCTGGGTCATAAGGTAGTTCTATTTGCAGTTTTTTGAGGAACCACCATACTTTCCTCCATAGTGGTTGTATTACTTTACATTCCCACCAACAGTGTACGAGGGTTCCTTTTTCTCCACAGCCTCTCCAAAATTTGCTATTACCCGTCTTGTTGATAATAGCTAATCTAACAGGAGTGAGGTGGTATCTCATTGTAGTTTTGATTTGCATTTCTCTAATACCTAATGAAGCTGAGCATCTTTTAATATATCTGTTGGCCATTTGTATCTCTTCCTGGGAGAAGTGTCTGTTCATGTCCTCTTCCCATTTTTTTATTGGATTGTTTGTTTGTTTGTTGTTGAGTTTTATGAGTTCTTTGTAAATTTTGGATATTAGGCCCTTATCTGAGCTGTTGTTTGAAAATATCAGTTCCCATTTAGTTGGCTGTCTGTTTATTTTGCTATCAGTTTCTCTTGCTGAGCAAAAACTTTTAATTCTGATGTAGTCCCATTCATTTATCTTTGCCTTCACTTCTCTTGCCATTGGAGTCAAGTTCATAAAATGTTCTTTAAAACCCAGATCCATGAGTTTAGTACCTATGTCTTCTTCTATGTACTTTATTGTTTCAGATCTTATATTTAGGTCTTTGATCTATTTTGAATTAATTTTAGTACACGGGGACAGGCTGTAGTCGAGTTTCATTCTTTTGCATGTGGCTTTCCAGTTTTCCCAACACCATTTGTTGAAGAGGCTTTCTTTTCTCCATTTTGTGTTGTTGGCCCCTTTATCAAAGATTATTTGACCATATATATGTGGTTTTATTTCTGGGCTTTCTATTCTGTTCCATTGGTCTGAGTGTCTATTTTTCTGCCAATACCATGCAGTTTTGATTATTGTGGCCCTATAATATAGTTTAAAGTCAGGTATTGTAATTCCCCCAGCTTCATTCTTTTTCCTTAGGATTGCTTTGGCTATTCGGGGTTTTTTATAGTTCCATATAAATCTGATGATTTTTTGTTCCATTTCTTTAAAAAATGTCATAGGAATTTTGATGGGAATTGCATTAAATTTATATATTACTTTGGGTAATATGGCCATTTTAATTATATTTATTCTTTTTTTTATATATATAATTTTATTTTTTTAATGGGGTGACATCAATAAATCAGGATACATATATTCAAAGATAACAAGTCCATGTTATCTTGTCGTTCAATTATGTTGCATACCCACCACCCAAAGTCAGATTGTCCTCCGTCACCCTCTATCTTGTTCTCTCTGTGCCCCTCCCCCTCCCCCTTTCCCTCTCCCATTCCCCCCTCCCCCCCGTAACCACCACACTCTTATCAATGTCTCTTAGTTTCACTATTATGTCCCACCTACGTATGGAATAATACAGTTCCTGTTTTTTTCTGATTTACTTATTTCGCTTCGTATCATGTTATCAAGATCCCACCATTTTGCTGTAAATGTTCCGATGTCATCATTTCTTATGGCTGAGTAGTATTCCATAGTGTATATGTGCCACATCTTCTTTATCCAGTCATCTATTGATGCGCTTTTTGGTTGTTTCCATGTCCTGGCCACTGTGAACAATGCTGCAATAAACATGGGGCTGCATGTGTCTTTACGTATCAATGTTTCTGAGTTTTGGGGATATATACCCAGTAGAGGAATTGCTGGGTCATAAGGTAGTTCTATTTTCAGTTTTTTGAGGAACCACCATACTTTCTTCCATTATGGTTGTACTACTTTACATTCCCACCAACAGTGGATGAGGGTTCCTATTACTCCACAGCCTCTCCAACATTTGCTATTACCTGACTTGCTAATAACAGCTAATCGAACAGGTGTGAGGTGGTATCTCATTGCCGTTTTGATTTGCATTTCTCTAATAGCTAAAGAAGATGAGCATCTTTTCATATATCTGTTGGCCATTTGTATTTCTTCCTGGGAGAAGTGTCTATTCATATCCTCTTCCCATTTTTTTATTGGATTGTTTGTTTGTTTGTTGTTGAGTTTTATGAGTTCTTTGTATATTTTGGATATTAAGCCCTTATCTGAGCTGTTGTTTGAAAATATCATTTCCCATTTAGTTGGCTTTCTGTTTATTTTGTTATCAGTTTCTCTTGCTGAGCAAAAACTTCTTAGTCTGATGTAGTCCCATTCATTAATTTTTGCCTTCACTTCTCTTGCCATTGGAGTCAAATTCATAAAATGCTCTTTAAAACCCAGGTCCATGAGTTGAGTACCTATGTCTTCTTCTATGTACTTAATTGTTTCAGGTCTTATGTTTAGATCTTTGATCCATTTTGAGTTAATTTTTGTACAGGGGGAGAGACTGTAGTCCAGTTTCATTCTTTTGCATGTGGCTTTCCAGTTTTCCCAGCAGCATTTATTGAAGAGGCTTTCTTTTCTCCATTGTGTGTTGTTGGCCCCTTTATCAAAGATTATTTGACTATATATATGTGGTTTTATTTCTGGACTTTCTATTCTGTTCCATTGGTCGGAGTGTCTATTTTTCTGCCCATACCATGCTGTTCTGATTGTCGTGGCCCTATAATAGTGTTTGAAGTCAGGTATTGTTATGCCCCCAGCTTCATTCTTTTTCTTTAGGATTGCTTTGGCTATTCGGGGTTTTTTATAGTTCCATATAAATCTGATGATTTTTTGCTCTATTTCTTTAAAAAATGTCATTGGAAGTTTGATGGGAATTGCATTAAATTTGTATATTGCTTTGGGTAATATAGCCATCTTGATTATATTTATTCTTTCTATCCAAGAACAAGAAATATTTTTCCATCTCATTGTGTCCCTTTCTATTTCTCTTAGCAATGCCTTGTAGTTTTCTTTATATAGGTCCTTTACATTCTTTGTTATGTTTATTCCTAGGTATTTTATTTTTTTTGTTGCAATCGTGAAGGGGAATATTTTTTGAGTTTGTTTTCTAATATTTCATTGTTGGCATATAGAAAGGCTATGGACTTCTGTATGTTAATTTTGTATCCTGCGACCTTACTGTATTGGTTTATTGTTTCTAGTAATCTTTTTGTGGAGTCCTTTGGGTTTTCGATGTATAGGATCATATCATCAGCAAAAAGTGATACCTTTACTTCTTCTTTTCCGATATGGATGCTTTTATTTCTTTGTCTTGTCTGATTTCTCTGGCCAGAACTTCTAGCACCACGTTAAATAAGAGTGGAGAGAGTGGACACCCCTGTCGTGTTCCTGATTTAAGGTGGAAAGTCCTCAGTTTTATGCCATTTAATATGATGTTGGCTGATGGTTTATCATATATGGCCTTTATCATTTTGAGATATTTTCCTTCTATACCCATTTTGTTGAGAGTCTTAAACATAAAATTGTGTTGTATTTTATCGAAATCCTTTTCTGCATCTATTGATAAGATCATGTGGTTTTTGTTCTTTGTTTTGTTGATATGGTGTATTACGTTAACTGTTTTACGTATGTTGAACCATCCTTGAGATTCTGGGATGAATCCCACTTGATCATGATGTATTATTTTTTTAATATGTTGTTGTATTCGATTTGCCAGTATTTTGTTTAGTATTTTAGCATCTGTATTCATTAGAGATATTGGTCTGTAGTTTTCTTTTTTTGTGCCATCCTTGCCAGGTTTTGGTATGAGGGTTATGTTGGCCTCATAAAATGTGTTTGGAAGTATTGCTTCTTCAATTTTTTGGAAGACTTTGAGTAGAATAGGAACCAAGTCTTCTTTGAATGTTTGATAGAATTCACAAGAATAATCATCTGGACCTGGACTTTTATTTTGGGGAGGTTTATAATAGTTTTTTCTATTTCCTCCCTGCTGATTGGTCTGTTTAGGCTTTCTGCTTCTTCATGACTCAGTCTAGGAAGGTTGTATTGTTCTAGGAATTTATCCATTTCCTCTAGATTGTTGTATTTGGAGGCATATAGTTTTTCATAGTATTCTACAATAATTCTTTGTATTTCTATGATGTCTGTTGTGATCTCTCCTCTTTCATTTTGGATTTTATTTATTTGAGTCCTGTGTCTTTTTTCCTTGGTGAGTCTTGCCAAGGGTTTGTCAATTTTGTTGATCTTTTCAAAGAACTAGCTCCTTGTTTTATTGATTTTTTCTATAGTTTTTCTGTTCTCTATTTTATTTATTTCTGCTCTGATTTTTGTTATCTCCTTTCTTCAGCTGGTTTTGGGTTGTCTTTGTTCTTCTTTTTCTAGTTCCTTAAGGTGTGAAGTTAAGTGGTTTACTTCGGTTCTTTCTTGTTTGTTCATATAGGCCTGAAGTGATATGAACTTTCCTCTTATTACTGCTTTTGCTGCATCCCATAGATTCTGATATGTCATATTTTCATTTTCATTTGTCTGTATATATCTTTTGATCTCTGCGCTTATTTCTTCTTTGACCCATTCATTTTTTAGAAGTATGTTGTTTAGTTTCCACAATTTTGTGGGGTTTTCCCCCTCTTTTTTACAGTTGAATTCTAGTTTCAAGGCTTTATGATCAAAGAATATGCTTGGCACAATTTCAATTTTTTTAAATTTGCTGACATTGTCTTTGTGGCCCAACATATGGTCAATTCTTGAGAATGTTCCATGTACACTAGAGAAAAATGTATACTCTGTCGCTTTGGGATGAAGTGTCCTGTAGATGTCTATCATATCCAGTTGTTCTAGTATTTCATTTAAGGCCACTATATTTTTATTGATTCTCTGTTTGGATGACCGATCTAGAGCCGTCAGCGTTGTATTGAGGTCTCCAAGTATGATTGTATTTTTGTCAGTTTTTGTTTTAAGATCAATAAGTAGCTGTCTTATATATTTTGGTGCTCCTTGGTTTGGTGCATATGTATTAAGGATTGTTATGTCTCTTGATACAGTGTCCCCTTAATCATTATGAAATGACCATTTTTGTTTGTCTCTGAGTACTTTTTCTGTCTTGTAGTCAGCATTATTAGATATGAGTATTGCTACACCTGCTTTTTTTTGGGTGTTGTTTGCTTGGAGTATTGTTTTCCAGCCTTTCACTTTGAATTTGTTTTTATCCTTGTTGCTTAGATGAGTTTCTTGTAGGCAGCATATAGTTGTATTATCTTTTTTAATCCATTCTGCTACTCTGTGTCTTTTTATTGGTAAGTTTAGTCCATTTACATTTAGTGTAATTATTGACACTTGTGGGTTCCCTATTGCCATTTTATAAATTGCTTTCTGTTAGTTTTGTATCTTGTTTGATTCTTCTCTTTTATTTATTTATTTATTTATTTATTCATTTTAGAGAGGAGAGGGAGAGACAGAGAGAGAGAAGGGGGGGAGGAGCTGGAAGCATCAACTCCCATATGTGCCTTGACCAGGCAAGCCCAGGGTTTCGAACCGGCGACCTCAGTATTTCCAGGTCGACGCTTTATCCACTGCGCCACCACAGGTCAGGCCAGTTCTTTTTTTTTCTATCATTTGTTTTTGTTTGTTTGTATTCCATACTTCTTTCCTCTGTTGCTACCTTTTTTTAGTCAAGTGTTTTTGTGGTTGTTTTTTCAAGGGTGGTTACCATTAAGTAATGAAAAGGGTACCTACTATATTCATTGTAGTACCCTTTCTTGTGAGTATTTCTGCGCTTCATCGTCCTTTGCTACTGTTAATCTTCATCCTTTCTCCCCTTTATTTCTTCTTTTATTGTCACAGTTTACGTTTGGTTTTATTGTTTTCTTGGTGAAGCTGTTACTTGTGGTTATGTTTTCTTTTGTTCTTTGAATCTGTTTGGAAAACCCCCTTTAGTATTTCCTGGAGTGGGGGCTTTCTGATGATAAATTCTCTCATCTTTTCTGTATTTGTGAATATTTTTATATCTCCTTCATACTTGAAGGATAGCTTTGATGGGTATAGTATTCTTGGCTGAAAGTTTCTCTCTTTCAGGGCTTTAAATATTGGGGTCCACTCTCTTCTAGCTGGTAGAGTTTCTGCTGAGAAATCTGATGATAATCTAATAGGCCTTCCTTTATATGTTGTATTCTTCTTTTCCCTGGCTGCCTTGAGAATTTTTTCTTTGTCATTGGTTTGTGTCATCTTCATTATGATGTGTCTTGGAGTGGGTTTGTTGTGGTTAAGAAAACTCGGTATTCTGTTTGCTTCTTGAATTTGAGGCTTTAATTCTTTCCACAGGCTTGGGAAGTTCTCATCTATTATTTGTTTGAGTATATTCTCCATTCCATTTTCTTTCTCTTCTCCCTCTGATATACTTATTATTCTTATGTTATTCTTTCTGATGGAGTCAGACAATTCCTGTAGTGCTTTCTCCTTTTTTATTATTTTTGAGTCTCTTTCTTTCTCTCTCTGTTGTGCCTCAAGTTGCTTGTCTTCTATTTCACTGATCCTGTCTTCTATCTGGGCTGTTCTATTAGCTAAGCTTGTTACCTCGTTTTTCAGCTTTTGAATTGAGTTTTTCATTTCTGTTTGATTTGTTTTTATAGTTTCAATTTCCTTGGTAATATATTCTTTGTGATCGTTGAGTTGTTTTCTGATTTCCCTAAATTGCCTTTCTGTGTTTTCTTGTATATCTCTGAGTATTTTTAAGATTTTTATTTTAAATTCTCTGTCATTTGGCTCCAAGGCTTCCAGTATGTTCAATCTTTTCTCCATAGATTTTTCCACATCTATTTGTGTTACCTCTCTGTCTTTTGTATCCATAATGTTCAATTTCCTTTTTCTTATTGGCATCTGAAGGTGGTCTTGATGATAGTGTTAATTAGAATTAATAAAAAATAAAAAGGAAAAGAAAAAAGGAAAGCACTCCACAAAAAAAAGTAATAATTTATTATTTCCCCCCTTTTTTTTTCCTCTCTTCCCGTCCTCTCACCTCCTTAGGGAAATATCGTGATGAGCTGTGAATTATATTATGCTAAATGGAACAAAAACTGCCTATAATGGAGGGCCTGATTTGGGGTGAAAAGTTCAAGGCGCAAAAAAGGGAGTAGGAACCTACTAAATACAAAAAAAAAGGCAGAAAAACTTAGACAAGCATAAAATGATTTGCTTGTAAGTGATGGTCGAGTAAGAGATATAATGAGAGGGATGAGAGGGAAACAAAAAAAAGGAGAGAAAAAACAATAATTAAAGAAGAAAAAAATAAAAATAATAAGTATAAATCTGTTGTATTAAGTGGAGCGAAGACTAATTACAATGGAGACTTTGGGTTGGGAGGAATGCTAGTGAGTTAAAAAGCAATGTAAAAAGTGCCCAAAATGCCATAAAAACAAACAAATAAAGGAAAACCAAGAACAAAAGCAGAAGAAGAAAAAAAAGAACAACAACAACAAAAAAAAAACCCACAAAAACTTGAGTCCCAAATTAAATAATTTGTTCGTGATTGAGGCTTAAATGGGAGGAAAAGTAAAAGGAGAAAAGAAGAAATGAATAGAAAGGAAAAAATAAGAGTAAGAGAGAAACGAAGGAAGAAAAAAAGGAAAAAAAAAACAAAACAAAAGGGAAGAGAGTGAGAGTTAAAGGTTTTGGGGTGTAACCCTAAAGGAGAGTTAGGATGAAGAAAAGAAATAAAATGTAACACTCATGGGTAGTGTAGTTCAAGAAAAGGGTAGCATAAGATGAGTAAAAGGACCGAGGTGGAAGAAATAGAAATAATAATAAAGGCAATAAGATAGAAGAAAGAAACAACAACAACAAAGAATTAGTGGAACAAGTTATAAAGTCTGTGGATTTTTCTTGATTTTGAGAGGTTAACTTCTTCCTTTTTACTTTTCTCTCCCTCTTCCTGGTCGGTGACTCTGTACCTCAGCTTCTGCCCCTGTGTCACTCTTAGGTAGGAATTTGCAGTTGATGGGATTCTATGGCAATGTCATATAATTGGCTTTAGTCTCGCTGGTAGTCAAGGCTTGTTGGTGTTTGCAGAGTCCAACAATAAGAGAGTTTGCTTTCCTGGAGTTTCTTTCCTAGTCTCCCCTTCCTGAATTAGCAGCCTGGTGATCCAGCTATGAGGCTGCCACTGCTTCTGTCTGGGGAGTAAGAGGCTCAAAGAGCTGGGAAATCCCCACTCTATCCTCACTCAGTGCAAGGCTCTAGGTAAGGCTCTGGCAGTCAGAGCCTCCAGCGTAATCAGGTGGGGCTGGGAGTCAATTGTTGTCAAGGTGACTGTTCAGCGATTATCATTCATTTGGACCACTCAACCCAGGCTTTCCACACTTGGTAGCCTGTTTTGGCTGGGAAGAAGAAGCACTAGTCGCTGTTTCCTTTATGGATCTTAATATCTGCCAAGTCCCTCTTTTTAGGTATATCCCTGAATATGGAGGCTCTGTCAATCAGAAGTTGCCCCCGCCCCTTTAGCGAAAGGCACTGAAAAATATCACGCCGCTTTTCTTGGATCGCTGAACTGGGAGAGATCTTATCAATTAGAGCCCCGTGGGTGCATAGATTTCGTGGGTTAAGCTAATTTCAGTGATTGGATCCGCAGCTGTACTCCAGAAAGTATTTCAGGCTGCCTGCGCGCCCCTCCCCCCAATGCTTGATTGTTAGCTTGAATGGCTGGGTGAGGTGCCCCGCCCACTGAGAAAATCTCCTGACTAGGAAAGACAGCCTTGGCGCCCCTCCCAAACCGCGGCTTGGGGGGCGCGCGTGGTTTCTCGGCACGCCAGTGGACGGCGACTCTCTGGACCGCGGCACCGTACGCGCACGCGTGGTTTCTCGTCACGACAGTGGTTGGACCGTGGCACGGGGGGGGGCACGCGCGCGGTTTCTCAGGGTATGCAGGGGTGGCCGCCAGTGCCCACGCTGCCGTCCCCGAGTGTGGGCAGGCAGCTGCACGTGTGGATTGACTCACCACAGGTGTACTCCCACCTCGGCAACAGTCCTTTTGCTTTCAGTGTGTGTGTGGAACTCTGGAATGCTCCGAGGATAAATTTTTCTGTTTCTAGTTGATAAATTTGTTGAGATTTTGGGGAGATCTGTTGGACGCGCTGCTCACGGTGCCATTTCCGTGATGTCACTCCGTTTCTGGTCGTTTTGTGACACTGAGTAAACTGCATGTACGATTGTGCTTGTTGTACTGATTTTTTTTTGTTTTCAACTGCAGTGAGAAAAGTGTTGCATAACAGTTGCCTTTTGAAGACCTAGTGCAGCCCACCGAACGGCTGTGATCTTGCTCTGTGGCACACATGCTGAGTTGAGTTTGAGACCCCTGCTCTAGACAATGGGATCACAAGCCCCTTGCATGAATATTTGTATTCTGTAAAAGGTATATAAGATGTAAGAAATCTAACTTTGAGGAGCACATGTTTGGTTTCCTCTTTGGGAATCATGCTGCTTGACAAGCTAAATAAATTCTACTTCCTTCATCAAGTTGTCTGGGCATTTTTGTCCTGCCTTGATTCCTGCAATACAACCAGTGACAGATAATGCACTGTACCCACCCCTGTTTCTCCTTACTGCCACCAAGGTGTTATTCCAAAAATTCACACAACCTAACAGCAGTGACACAGACTGAGGACATATTTAAAAGAGACCATATTGCACTATAAAGCAGGTGACAACAAACTTTAAATATGTGAAATTATATAACCTGTTTCCACCTCTTATGACCGCTGACCTTGAAATCCTTATTAGCAGATAAACCAGGAAGTACTTTTACTTACACTTATAAAATACAATTTTAAATAACATGTAACATACATAGTAATTAGAATTCTAAAATAATTTTATCTACTGAAAGAGAATAATTTTAAAGAACCTATGGTGCCCTGAACAGATGGTTCAGTGCATGTAGTGTCCCCCTGTGTGCCAAGGTTTTGGATTTTGTCGCAGGTCTCAGCACCTAAGAGAAGTGACCAAGAAATAATTTTATGTTTCTCTCTCTTTCTCAAATCAATGTAAAAAAATTAAAAATTTAATGGAAAAAGCTGTGATAGACCTGCAACATGCCTAGTGCATTTCTCTCAACAGAAAGGCAGCAAACAAAGAAAAGAGAAACACACTAAAAAATGCAGATATCTTTTCAGATCATATTTCTATTTTTCACCTAGAAAAGACTTTTTCTTTTTTTTACCATCAACACTATTTCTGCACCTCAAAGTGTTTTCTGCCTGTTTCTTCCTCACATAGTGCCTCTTCTACACTGGAACCATTTTTCTCTCACTTTCCCAAAGCACATGACCTGAAGAGCCCATAGTGGAGACAGGTGAGCAAGAGGGGGCATTTCCACTTTTTGTCACTGTCCAAAGAAAAGAAAATTTCCATGCGGGGGAGTCTTCCCTGATAGAGTTCGTCACCACCTGTCAGGGAGCTCTGAGAGAGAGAGTGGAGAGGTTTGGCTAGGCACCTAGTCTTTCTGAGCAGTCTCCTGAGACTGAAAGTCCAACCCCTCAAAAACTGACGCATGTCAGAGAAAACCATCTGACCAGAGCAAATTTTTGTGGAAAAGAAGCCAACTGGGGAAGGGAAAGGAAGAAAACTCCTTACCTTCTTGTCCAGCAAGGGTTCAGGACATGGTCAGATTGCCAGCCAATCAACCTAAAATTATATGTCCACACAGAATCAGACAGTAAGCCTGGGATAAGGTACCACTGCCCATTGGTTCTCTGATTGTAAGTTTGGATGGCAAAGAGGGATTGTCCAGGAAACCGGTACCCCATCCCATGTTTTGGCACCAAATATAAGAATCTATCAGAGTCTGAAAAGACCAGAGTAACTGGCTTTAATGAAAGAATGAAAGAAACCCTGCTGGGCACTACTCCAGGGAGAAGGGCACTGGCACAGACTATGAGGCAAATTTTATAGGGTTTGGAAAAGTCTTGAACAAGTACTGAGTCAGAAGTTTTGGTATGTTCCCTTTGGCAGTTTTATGGTTTCAGCTTCCAAGAACTCTTCTGCCTCAGGGGTGATTGTCCAGTAAGTAAGGGTGAGGTCAGGAAGCCAGGTGGAAGAACCCAAGAGCAGTTGGAAGTTCTGGTAAATTCATGTATCTATCACAAAATATGGAGCAAAACACCATTTTCCAGATCATTTTTTTAATCCACTGAGACTTTGATTACCAGCAACTGTCATGAGTTTGGCTAAAATAAACTCATAAATATTCTACAGGTCTGGATGTTGCTTAAGTTGACAAGAGAGACCCAGGGTGTGGGAAGAGAATCCCTCTCCTCACTAAACATCTCCAGGGAGATGTTGCCCCTCCATGGAAGTAGAGCCACTCTACAGAGGGAGGGCCCCTTACTTGGATGGTCACCAAATCCAAAAATGGAGACCCTCTCCAGGGACATACCCCCTCTCCAAGGAGGAAGCTCCTGTCTAAGACGAGGCTGCAACTCCTTTCCAGGGACTGACCAGGCCACAGGGAAGTGTCCTGCCCTCGAAGCCCATGCCCTAAGCTGTCCCTGCCTCGCACCACCCCCATCCCTCGCTGTCTACCCTGTCCCGCGGTGCCCCACTTGCCTCTTCATCGCATCGCCATCCACCCTGCCCCCGTGCAGCTCTGCGATGTCTGCCCCACTTCCCACCATTCCCGCCACTCGCAATCCATGCCCCATACCATGCCCTTTCCACGCCCCGCCCAATCTCACATCCTGCCCCGCCCCATCCCACTCATTTCCCAACTCACGTAGTTTTCACCATGCGCCCGCCTCTAGCCGGTCCCGCCCTCCACAGCGATGCCTAGTACCCTGCCCCGTGATGTTCTTGCCCCACGTCATGCGCCCTACCCCACGCTGTCTGCACCTCAGGCCATCCGCGTGCCTCTTTTCTCTGCCTCTCATCATTTCCGCCCCATGCCATGCCTAAAACAGAAGCATGCAAAGAAATTCAAAGTGAATAAATGGGAAAAAACACCTCGGTGATGCACAAATAGGTTGACAGTTTCTGGTTACATGCACCCAGATAGCAGCAGAGACAAAAACTTTCTGGTGACTTTTACCTAGGTGTTATTCTAAGATGCACATGAGGTGGCAGCAGAGAAGTGTGTTTGGAAAACATTTACCAGAGATTATACTGTATGTTCTTTCAAGGAAGTTTCAACAACCTTCAAACCATTAAAATGATATAAAGCATGTTTCTTCTTGTCATTACCCTTAATCTAGAAATCAGTAATAGACACTAACTAAAAAACCCTTACTTTTTTAAGTTAAGAAATTTACTCCTGGCCTGACCTGTGGTGGCGCAGTGGATAAAGCGTTGACCTGGAAATGCTGAGGTCGCCGGTTCGAAACCCTGGGCTTGCCTGGTCAAGGCACATATGTGAGTTGATGCTTCCAGCTCCTCCCCCCTTCTCTCTCTCTGTCTCTCCTCTCTCTCTCTCCCTCTCCTCTCTAAAGTGAATAAATTAAAAAAAATTATTGAAGAGGTGTTAAAATATTAAAAAAAAAAAAAAGAAATTTACTCCTACACAACTGCCCCCACTCAAAATCAAAAATCCAAGTTAAACCTACATAAAAAAGACCTATGACAAAATATATAAATACATTTTAGGGGAAAAAACCTAAAAACACACAGTTTTTCCACCCATACTAAGAGCCAGGATAGTAAATTAAATCCAGAGAAAGTAAAAGAATGAAATGTTCACAGAGACATCTGGAGGGTGTATATTATATTTCCCCATGCATAAGACTGATCCTTTTTTGAAAAATTTGGGATGTAAAAACTGGGTGCATCTTATACAGTGCTTGTAAGTTTTTTACTTGCATTTCCTGCTTATTCACATTTATCTTTTTCTCAAATTTTGGGCCCCAAAATTAAGGTGCGTCTTATACCTAGAGGCATTTTATACATGGGGAAATATGCTACTTTACGACCTTACCAGTTTTTTTTCACTTTGGATAAGTTTTTTTTTTAATTTTATTTATTCATTTTAGAGAGGAGAGAGAAAGGGAGAGAGGAAGAGAGAGAGGTGAGAGAGACAGAGAGAGAACGTGGGGAGGAGCTGGAAGCATCAACTCCCATATGTGCCTTGACAAGGCAAGCCCAGGGTTTCAAACCAGCAACCTCAGCATTTCCAGGTCAACACTTTATCCACTGCGCCACCACAGGTCAGGCTGGATAAGATTTTGAAAAAAAATAATTTATTCCTCCATACAATTTAAGCTGCAACAACAACAACAAAAAACCATTGTCATTTTTTACATTTTAAAAAATATTTTAATTATTAATCTTAGAGAGAGGAAGGCAGTGGGGGGGGACGACAGACTGTCAGAAACACCAATCTGATTTTGTATGTGCCCTGACCCAGGATCAAACCTATGACATTATTGTATAGGTGTGATGCTCTAAAATACTAAGCTCACTGGTGAGAGAAAGCCATTGTCCTTTGGGGAAAATAAAAGTATGTGAAAAAACCCAAGGCAATTTTTAAAATAATAATCCAGTCTGTTGTTGTAACAACACCAAAAATCTTTTCTTTGCTCTTGACAGGGGCATAAACACTATTTCTAATAGTTTAGCACAAAGTTGCCTCTTTTCTAATGTGCACTTTTTCTTGTGCCATGTTAGCAGTCCAGACTGAGAGACCCCCTAAGCTGGGGGCTTTTAGAAG
>NW_027095505.1:0-25551 GCF_036850765.1 Saccopteryx bilineata | reverse complement strand
ATAAAATGTAACACTCATGGGTAGTGTAGTTCAAGAAAAGGGTAGCATAAGATGAGTAAAAGGACCGAGGTGGAAGAAATAGAAATAATAATAAAGGCAATAAGATAGAAGAAAGAAACAACAACAACAAAGAATTAGTGGAACAAGTTATAAAGTCTGTGGATTTTTCTTGATTTTGAGAGGTTAACTTCTTCCTTTTTTCTTTTCTCTCCCTCTTCCTGGTCGGTGACTCTGTACCTCAGCTTCTGCCCCTGTGTCACTCTTAGGTAGGAATTTGCAGTTGATGGGATTCTATGGCAATGTCATATAATTGGCTTTAGTCTCACTGGTAGTCAAGGCTTGTTGGCGTTTGCAGAGTCCAACAATAAGAGAGTTTGCTTTCCTGGAGTTTCTTTCCTAGTCTCCCCTTCCTGAATTAGCAGCCTGGTGATCCAGCTATGAGGCTGCCACTGCTTCTGTCTGGAGAGTAAGAGGCTCAAAGAGCTGGGAAATCCCCACTCTATCCTCACTCAGCGCAAGGCTCTAGGTAAGGCTCTGGCAGTCAGGGCCTCCAGCGTAATCAGGTGGGGCTGGGAGTCAATTGTTGTCAAGGTGACTGTTCAGCGCCTATCATTCATTTGGACCACTCAACCCAGGCTTTCCACACTTGGTAGCCTGTTTTGGCTGGGAAGAAGAAGCACTAGTTGCTGTTTGCTTTATGGATCTTAATATCTGCCAAGTCCCTCTTTTTAGGTATATCCCTGAATATGGAGGCTCTGTCAATCAGAAGTTGCCCCGCCCCTTTAGCGAAAGGCACTGAAAAATATCACGCCGCTTGTCTTGGATCGCTGAACTGGGAGAGATCTTATCAATTAGAGGCCTGTGGGTGCATAGATTTCGTGGGTTAAGCTAATTTCAGTGATTGGATCCGCAGCTGTGCTCCAGAAAGTATTTCAGGCTGCCTGCGCGCCCCTCCCCCCAATGCTTGATTGTTAGCTTGAATGGCTGGGTGAGGTGCCCCGCCCACTGAGAGAATCTCCTGACTAGGAAAGACATCCTTGGCGCCCCTCCCAAACCGCGGCTTGGGGGGCGCGCGTGGTTTCTTGGCATGCCAGTGGCTGGGGACCGCGGCACGGGGCACGCGTGTGGTTTCTCAGCACACCAGTGGACGGCAACTCTCTGGACCGCGGCACCGTACGCGCACGCGTGGTTTCTCGTCACGACAGTGGTTGGACCGTGGCACGGGGGGGGGGGGCACGCGCGCGGTTTCTCAAGGTATGCAGGGGCGGCCGCCAGTGCCCAGGCTGCCATCCCCGAGTGTGGGCAGGCAGCTGCACTTGTGGATTGACTCACCACAGGTGTACTCCCACCTCGGCAACAGTCCTTTTGCTTTCAGTGTGTGTGGAACTCTGGAATGCTCCGAGGATAAATTTTTGTTTCTAGTTGATAAATTTGTTGAGATTTTGGGGAGATCTGTTGGACGCGCTGCTCACGGTGCCATTTCCGTGATATCACTCCGTTTCTGGTCATTTTGTGACACTGAGTAAACTGCATGTACAATTTTGCTTGTTGTACTGATTTTTTTTTGTTTTTCAACTGCAGCTATGAGAAAGTGTTGCATAACAGTTGCCTCTGAAGACCTAGTGCAGCCCACGAACGGCTGTGATCTTGCCCCTGTGGCACACATGCTGAGTTGAGTTTGGAGACCCCTGACTCTAGACAATGGGATCACAAGCCCCTTGCATGAATATTTGTATTCTGTAAAAGGATATAGATGTAAGAAATCTAACTTGAGGAGCACATGTTTGGTTTCCTCTTTGGGAATCATGCTGCTGACAAGCTAAATAAATTCTACTTCCTTCATCAAGTTGTCTTGGGCATTTTTGTCCTGCCTGATTCCTGCAATACAACAGTGACAGATAATGCACTGTTACCCACCCCTGTTCTCCTTTACTGCCACCAAGGTGGTTATTCAAAAATTCACACAACCTAACAGCCGGACACAGACTGAGGACATATTTAAAAGAGACCATATTGCCACTATAAAGCAGGTGACAACAAACTTTAAAATATGTGAAATTATATAACCTGTTTCCACCTCTTATGACCGCTGACCTTGAAATCCTTATTAGCAGATAAACCAGGAAGTCCTTTTACTTACACTTATAAAATACAATTTTAAATAACCTGTAACATACATGGTAATTAGAATTCTAAAATAATTTTATCTACTGAAAGAGAATAATTTTAAAGAACCTATGGTGCCCCGAACAGATGGCTCAGTGCATGGAGTGTCCCCCTGTGTGCCAAGGCTTTGTCACAGGTCTCAGCACCTAAGAGAAGTGACCAAGAAATAATTTTATGTTTCTCTCTCTTTCTCAAATCAATGTAAAAAATTAAAAATTTAATGGAAAAAGCTGTGATAGACCTGCAACATGCCTAGTGCATTTCTCTCAACAGAAAGGCAGAAAACAAAGAAAAGAGAAACACACTAAAAATGCAGATATCTCTTCAGACATATTTCTATTTTTCACCTAGAAAAGACTACTTATTTTTTACTATCAACACTCTAATTCTGCACCTCAAAGTGTTTTCTGCCTGTTTCTGCCTCACATAGTGCCTCTTCTACACTGGAACCATTTTTCTCTCACTTTCCCAAAACACATGACCTGAAGAGCCCACAGTGGAGACAGGTGAGCAAGAGGGGGCATCCCCACTTTTTGTCACTGTCCCAAGAAAAGAAAATCTCCATGCGGGAGAGTCTTCCCTGATAGAAGTCATCACCACCTGTCAGGGAGCTCCAAGAGAGAGATTGGAGAAGTTTGGCTAGGCGCCTAGTCTTTCTGAGCAGTCTCCTGAGACTGAAAGTCCAACCCCTCAAAAACTGACGCATGTCAGAGAAAACCATCTGACCAGAGCAAATTTTTGTGGAAAAGAAGCCAACTGGGGAAGGGAAAGGAAGAAAACTCCTTACCTTCTTGTCCAGCAAGGGTTCAGGACATGGTCAGATTGCCAGCCAATCAACCTAAAATTATATGTCCACACAGAATCAGAAAGTAAGCCTGGGATAAGCTACCGCTGCCCATTGGTTCTCTGATTGTAAGTTTGGATGGCAAAGAGGGATTGTCCAGGAAACCGGTACCCCATCCCATGTTTTGGCACCAAATATAAGAATCTATCAGAGTCTGAAAAGACCAGAGTAACTGGCTTAAATGAAAGAATGAAGAACCCTGCTGGGCACTACTCCAGGGAGAAGGGCACTGGCACAGACTATGAGGCAAATTTTATAGGGTTTGAAAAGTCTTGAACAAGTAACTGAGTCAGAAGTTTTGTATGTTCCCTTGGCAGTAGTTTTATGGTTTCAGCTTCCAAGAACTCTTCTGCCTCAGGGTGATTGTCCAGTAAGTAAGGGTGAGGTCAGGAAGCCAGGTGGAAGAACCCCAAGGGCAGTTGGAAGTTCTGGTAAATACATGTATCTATCACAAAATATGGGGCAAAACACCATTTTCCAGATCATTTTTTTAATCCACTGAGACTGATTACCAGCAACTGTCGTGAGTTTGGCTAAAATAAACTCATAAATATTCTACAGGTCTGGATGTTGCTTAAGTTGACAAGGGAGACCCGGGAGGAAGAAGAGGATCCCTCTCCTCACTAAGCATCTCCAGGGAGATGTTGCCCCTCCATGGAAGTAGAGCCACTCTACAGAGGGAGGGCCCCTTACTTGGATGGTCACCAAATCCAAAAACGGAGACCCTCTCCAGGGACATACCCCCTCTCCAAGGAGGAAGCTCCTGTCTAAGATGAGGCTGCAGCTCCTTTCCAGGGACTGACCAGGCCACAGGGAAGTGTCCTGCCCTCGAAGCCCATGCCCTAAGCTGTCCCTGCCTCGCACCACCCCCATCCCTCGCTGTCTACCCTGTCCCGCGGTGCCCCACTTGCCTCTTCATCGCATCGCCATCCACCCTGCCCCCATGCAGCTCTGCGACATCTGCCCCACTTCCCACCATTCCTGCCCCTCGCAATCCATGCCCCATACCATGCCCTTTCCACGCCCCACCCAATCTCACATCCTGCCCCGCCCCATCCCGCTCATTCCCCAACTCACGTAGTTTTCACCATGCGCCCGCCTCTAGCCGGTCCCGCCCTCCACAGCGATGCCTAGTACCCTGCCCCGTGATGTTCTTGCCCCACGTAACACTCTCAACCCCACGCTGTCTGCACCTCAGGCCATCCGCGTGCCTCCTTTCTCCGCCTCTCATCATTTCCGCCCCATGCCATGCCTAAAACAGAAGCATGCAAAGAAATTCAAAGTGAATAAATAGGAAAAGACACCTCGGTGATGCACAAATAGGTTGACAGTTTCTGGTTACATGCACCCAGATAGCAGCAGAGAAAAAAACTTTCTGGTGACTTTTACCTAGGTGTTATTCTAAGATGCACATGAGGTGGCAGCAGAGAAGCGTGTTTGGAAAACATTTACCAGAGATTATACTGTATGTTCTTTCAAGGAAGTTTCAACAACCTTCAAACCATTAAAATGATATAAAGCATGTTTCTTCTTGTCATTACCCTTAATCTAGAAATCAGTAATAGACACTAACTAAAAAACCCTTACTTTTTTAAGTTAAGAAATTTACTCCTGGCCTGACCTGTGGTGGCGCAGTGGATAAAGCGTTGACCTGGAAATGCTGAGGTCGCCGGTTCGAAACCCTGGGCTTGCCTGGTCAAGGCATATATGGGAGTTGATGCTTCCAGCTCCTCCCCCCTTCTCTCTCTCTGTCTCTCCTCTCTCTCTCTCCCTCTCCTCTCTAAAATGAATAAATTAAAAAAAATTCTTGAAGAGGTGTTAAAATATTAAAAAAAAAAAAAGAAATTTACTCCTACACAACTGCCCCCACTCAAAATCAAAAATCCAAGTTAAACCTACATAAAAAAGACCTATGACAAAATATATAAATACATTTTAGGGAAAAACCTAAAAACACACAGTTTTTCCACCCATACTAAGATCCAGGATAGTAAATTAAATCCAGAGAAAGTAAAAGAATGAAATGTTCACAGAGACATCTGGAGGGTGTATATTATATTTCCCCATGCATAAGACTGATCCTTTTTTGAAAATTTGGGATGTAAAAACTGGGTGCATCTTATACAGTGCTTGTAAGTTTTTTACTTGCATTTCCTGCTTATTCACATTTATCTTTTCTCAAATTTGGGCCCCAAAATTAAGGTGCGTCTTATACCTAGAGGCATTTTATACATTGGGGAAATATGCTACTTTACGACCTTACCAGTTTTTTTTCACTTTGGATAAGTTTTTTTTTTAAATTTTATTTATTCATTTTAGAGAGGAGAGAGAAAGGGAGAGAGGAAGAGAGAGAGAGGTGAGAGAGACAGAGAGAGAACGTGGGGAGGAGCTGGAAGCATCAACTCCCATATGTGCCTTGACAAGGCAAGCCCAGGGTTTCAAACCAGCAACCTCAGCATTTCCAGGTCAACGCTTTATCCACTGTGCCACCACAGGTCAGGCTGGATAAGATTTTGAAAAAAAATAATTTATTCCTCCATACAATTTAAGCTGCAACAACAACATCAAAAAACCATTGTCATTTTTTACATTTTAAAAATATTTTAATTATTAATCTTAGAGAGAGGAAGGCAGTGGGGGGGGACGACAGACTGTCAGAAACACCAATCTGATTTTGTATGTGCCCTGACCCAGGATTAAACCTATGACATTATTGTATAGGTGTGATGCTCTAAAATACTAAGCTCACTGGTGAGAGAAAGCCATTGTCCTTTGGGGAAAATAAAAGTATGTGAAAAAACCCAAGGTAATTTTTAAAATAATAATCCAGTCTGTTGTTGTAACAACACCAAAAGTCTTTTCTTTGCTCTTGACAGGGGCATAAACACTATTTCTAATAGTTTAGCACAAAGTTGCCTCTTTTCTAATGTGCACTTTTTCTTGTGCCATGTTAGCAGTCCAGACTGAGAGACCCCCTAAGCTGGGGGCTTTTAGAAGTTATCCGAGCCAGGGTCACCACTTACAAGCTAGGTTCTTTTGGTCACAGAACACCTCCCAGGGTATTTGTTTTGTCACTTGTAAATTTTCTCAGTTTTATAGCTAGATGAGAACATGCATTGCTAAGGGACTGAGATTTGGCCTCAGTTCAACCTTCCAAAAAGCTGAGATATTGGACCTCACCACCATCCATCAAAACTGAAACCAAAGACATTGCACTGCCAAATCGTTTTTGTCACAACTGATAATTATATTATTTATGTATATTTTTATTCCTTCTGTCTACCTTATGACAGCATAGTATTCATAAAGACAGAGAGTGCATCTCATTCACTATAGACAACCAGTGTCGAGCACAGTGCCCAGCACATAACAAAAGTATAAGTATTTATTGGATAAGTGAATAAAGTCATTTGTATATGTAAGAATGAGACAGCACTCGAACATCAGATGTGCAGGCTTTATTAGAGGAGAAAGACCTGCCAGGGCCCTTCTCCAGGAGGAAGGGCCCCTGAAACAGACTGAGGTAAAACTTTCTAGGTTTAGGGATATCCTCGAGCAAGGGTGTGCTGGTATGTTGGGCTTTCTGGAATACTCCTTTTTGGGGTGATTGAGCAGCTTCCAGGAATTTCTTTGTCCCAGAGGCAACTGTCTGGTAATTAAGCATGGGGTCAGGCAGCCAAGTGGAACAGCAAGAGAGCAGTTGTAATTCATGTATCTATAAGTATACACATACAGATATACACAAATAACAGACACACATTGACACAGAGAGATATGCTCATGTGCAATGCACATCTATGCACACAGATGTACACACACCCATTCTACCTCAGTACATATACATAGAGAAATAGTATAGGTACAGAGAGACTATGTGATGAAAATGTTGTATTAACAGTAATTATCTCTATTTGAGAAATTTGTTTTTTTTCTTATAATTTTTTCTAGCATTTCTGCAAAAAATACCTTTTTATAATAAAAAGTTGTTAAAATTTAATATAGTTATCAAATCAAAGCACATTATATTTTATAATAAATTAAATAAATTTAAATTAAACAAGTTAAAAAGACAGAAGTAAAAATAGTAGAATGGGAAGTCATTGAGTGCAGGAATATGAGTTTCTAGCACAGTGCCTGGTATATGATGGGCACTTTCAAAGGATTTATGAAAGCATGGCAGGATGGAAAGAAGAAAAACAAGATTAAAAGAAGGGTGATAGAGAGATCCAGGGAGGAAAAGAGGAAGAGAGAAAAAAATAAAGAAAAAAACAAATAGCTAGAGAGAAAAAATGGGGGAGGAAAGAGAGAGATACATCACAATTATGCACATTCACATACTTTGAGATCCCAGGTTTACGATCAAAGTTCTCCACATTTACCAAGCATTTGAAAAATATTTTTAGAGCATTAAAGAATACATGGAACTTACTAGCTCCACAACGTTGAATTTCTTGGACTCCTGAAATTTTTGTATTTAATAAATGTAATCAAGGGAGGACTCAAAAAGACTGTGCCTCTCTTTGTCCACCTGCAGGTCTACCTGTAGAATGATAGCAAATGTCATAAATTGGCACTGTCATTCATGCAAATCTGTTCTTATGAAATGAACAGAATGCTGGAGCTAAAGGAGAATTTTGGCACCACAAAGTGATCTGGTTTTTTTATTTTACAAATAGGAAACAAGAAGCCAAGAAATAAAAGGTGACTAATGCAAGACTTCCGGTTTCTGGTCTTACAAGTAAAAAGCTTGACAGTTATCATGCCTCACAGAAGAAAATGTTGTAAGGTACAAAAAGCTACAGAATTAATATTAATACTTTAGGAAGCTTAAAGAACATTTTATTAATTTGAGCTAGGCATGCAGAGATTTTGTAAATAATCTTTGTACTTGTGTGATTAGCATCATACCAGGATGACCGATAGCACTGTATTGTAAATGCAGAAGGGAGGAGATTTGAACTCTCTGAACTTCCTGCACACCTATAAAGAAGCAAGTGAATAGCTATCCAGTTGTAGAAAGAGAAAAAATAATTTAAACCTTTCCTTATATTAATGGGCCATTTGCAGGCATTTGTCCCCATGGAAACTACCTCTCCCCTCCTAAATTGTGTAGTTAATGTATGTATCTTTGGACAAAGAAATAGCAAATGAACACTAGAAAATATAGGGATGCTTTTAATATGTAAAGTGACATTTTCACCATTGTGTTGCCTTGTAAGTTTTAATGTATAGAAGCATATTTTCATGAATCCTTACTAATGAATTGTGTCCCATTCCCTCCCTCATCCTTTTCCCAAACCTGTGTAGGAGAAAACAAAGGTTATAAGATTATGCTGAAATGTCAGACTTTTTCCCTGCCCATGTATAATTAAGGGTATATAACCAGCCCCTATAATATTATAGACACACACAATTTGGGACTGCTGCCCCATGTAAGCTATATGAAGCTGACATATTTAAGAAATTTCCTCCTTTAATAAAACTCCTCAAAATTTATCTGGATTTGGTGTCTCTATGAAAACCTGCAGAATTGTGGATTGCATACTTTATAACATTTGGCTCCCACACAAGGTCAATGCTGTTTCACATTACCTGGTAGAGGCTCCTTGAATCAGCTGGTCTCTCCAGGAGGCTGCCTGGTCCTGCTGGAATGTCAAAGAGAGGTGCCACCTGAAGTGTTTTCAGGGCTCCCGGTCTTCCTGTGGGGTCTGGACAGTACTGTAGATGCCTCTCAGTTCCCAAATTCGACAATTTGGCAGAGAACTTGAGGAAGTAGGGAAAGAAACTCTTTTTGTGTTACTGAATTTTCTGGTTTTCTTATAAACTCTTGCTTTCACTTTTCTGTTTTGGACTAGAAGTAGGTAGAGTGGATTTGAGGCTTTGCTGAATTGTGATGTCGAAGATGTAGAACTCCAGTGGAGAAGGTAGGGCCTTTAAAGTTACTTTGCTGTTTGTAACTAGTCTATATTCTTTCTGTTTTGGGGTATGAGAAAATAGATTAGATGTGGTCATATATTTGCAGTACACTTTCCAAGAGCAAGACGTCAGTGGGGAGTTTTAGTAGTCCTGCTTTGGGTTTTGCTGGGGAACATCTGGTTATAATTCAAAGGGATGATTTTTGGGGATTGGTTCCTGTTTCAGGTTCTCAGGAATATCTGCTGGTACCTTAGATGGACATTAATAAGAACCAAGTGTATCAAGTCCAGTAGTTCTGCAGCGGGTCTTCAGAGACATCAATTTCTCTAAGAGAGGTATTAGCAGGAACTTCATCTGGCCCAGGACTTCTGGAGGTATCTAGTAGAGCTCTCAGTTAAATTCCAGAAGTGGGGACAATTGTTTCTATTTCTGGGAGGACATGGTGGAAGTTGAGTCCATCCGGGATTAGTCAGTCTCACATTGCACTGAATAAGTGGAGGCTGAGCTAACCTGAATTAATCTCACGCCTAACTTCCAGAGACTTCTCTGTGTTTGTTGAGATCTCAGTATTTCTTTTTCTTACTTTTGTCTAAAATTTCTGAGTTTAAGTCTAAAGTTCTTGCAGGGATGCAGCCTGTGTACACCTGAGAGGCCACAAGGGGGAGCCCTTCCCTCGTTTATAAAGATGCACTCATGTGAGCGTGTGTGTGTGTGTGTGTGTGTGTGTGTATGTGTGTGTAAGTCTTTTGTTTAATGTCTAAATGTATCTGTTTTAAGGCCTGGCTTAGGTCTTTTGTGTCAAAATTGGAAGCTTCTGACAAAAAAGCAATCTTAAGTGGCAAATTGTTGTTCTCAAATGAGCTTCAGAGCACCCTGTTAGCTTTCTCCTCTGAAGGAAATAATTCTCTTCTGTTGGCTTCTTTCCCTTGTCTTGTATAATAATTAATACCTCTATAATCAAACAACCTTTTTTTTTTTAATTTTTTTTTTTAATTTACTTTTTTAGATTTTTTTTATCTATTCATTTTTATTAGAGAGAGAGGGGAGAGAGAGAGAGAGAGGGAGAGATAGAGAGAGAACAGGGGGAGGAGCAGGAAGCATCAACTCCCATATGTGCCTTGACCAGGCAAGCCCAGGGTTTCGAACCGGCAACCTCAGCATTCCAGGTTGACGCTTTATCCACTGCGCCACCACAGGTCAGGCCAAACACCCTTTATTCTGGGTGCTTGTTAATTATCTGTCTTACCTTTCTTGCTTTACTGGTGCACTTATTTCTGGATTCTTCTGAACTAGTTTTAATTCTGTAATTGGTGGCCAAGGCCACCAATAAATAAGGGAGGAGGGGCCACTTTACAAAAGACCCTGTTAGGTTGTCTTTGAAAGCACTTTCAAGAAGCTTAGAAGACAACCATGAATATAAAATTAAATGGTCCAAAACAAGGCTTTTCACTCTCTGTGAATCAGAATGCCCTAGTTTCAAGGTTGAGTGGCTACTAATTGGAACCTTTAATCCCCAGATAGTAAGGGCAGTCTGGAATATAGTAACTGGGAATCCAGGCTGTCTTGATTAGTTTCCATATATTGATCAATGGCTAAATTTCAAAATAAATCCGCTCAATGGCTAAAAGCTTGCTCCATACAAAGAGGGTGCCACGTCTTCCTAGTCAGGCCAGATTTGAGTTTGAAACAGGATAAAAGAATAACTAAGGCAATAGTAGCAGCACTTCAACACACAAACTTTTTAAGGGTGAGGGATCACCAAAGAAGCAAAATTGAGAAAAAAATAGGACTCAGCAAGAAAAGAATCAATGTGCTTATTGTAAGGAAGAGGGCCATTGGAAAAATAAATGTCCCATATTACGAGCAGCCACGGGGGAGAAAGAAAAGAGAATCCCACAAATTGAAAGTGATTATCCAGACTCTAGAGCCAAAAGACTAGCAAATAGGCAGTTTGAGGAATAGAAAACCCAAGCAGGGACACGCGGTGTCTAGAACGATGGAGTTGGGGTGAGGCTGTGGGGAGGCGAATGTGGACATGCCTTTTCCTAGCTGCACTCTTGCCCTCACCACCACAGTGCACCCAGGCAGAAGGCAAGCCCCACTGCTGCCTCCAAACGCATGGTTAGGCTAGGGTTCAGCTTCCTTTGTGCAGAGTGACAGGGAAAGGCAATAAAGTAAGGGTAAGGTGACTAAAAATATAGGATGGAGACTAGTTTCAAATATCAACCTACAGACCAAAAGCGGTTTTTCCCATTTGAAAAAAACAGGGTAGGAATAGTATTAAAAATTAAAACATTGCTTTAGAAAATGTTAAAGGAGAGAAATAGCATTTAGAAGTTAAATCATATGTGTGAACCTTGCTAGTTAATTGGCAGTTTCTTAAATTAAATTGCAGCTCCAAAAGGAGTAATACAATCATGAGTAATACGATTATAGAAAATTAAATTATTAGAAATAACCCTTCCATAGGTTGGGATAGTAGCTTGTTGCCCTCCACTGGGGTAAAAAATTAGAGAAAAATTCCAACACTCTCCCGCAGGGCCAAGGAGATGTTAAAGTCTCTCCAAGTCTCTCAGCTATGTAGAAGGCATGCAGTTCATAATGGAGACCCTTTGCACTAGCCAAAATAGTAAAAATTATAAAAAAATTTTTTTAGGGAATTGAGGAAAAAATTGGAAAACTCATATAGGCAAAAGCATCCCACTGTTAGAAAGGTAAATTTATAAAAAAATGTATTTTTAATTGCTGCTTTTTTTGGTAAGAAAAGCAATAAAGGTAAACCTCTGCCCCAGGCGAGGAAATAAAAGTCGGCTTGGTTTTTGGAAATGCTGGTTCCAAATGCCTGCCCATCCATACGGCCCTCAAAAGTGGAAAGAAAGGTCATTGAGCTGAGGTCTGCCAGGTCTTAGCCCCACCAGGATACATACCTCTGCAGAGAGAAAAAGTGACACAAAAATGTAAGCTGCCCCCTTGCTCCATGAAGGGAGGGTTCAGTCTCTTCCAACCCTAATCCAGCTACCTGTGACCTGACCTTGCCCAGCCTACTCGGACTTACCATTGAAGGCTAAAAGGTGCCCAAGGCTACTGGCCCCATCTCACAACACCGTTTATGAGCCTAAGGTATTTATTCCAATAGCAGGTAAAACTGATCTCATTTCTTGTAAACATGAGGGACATTTACTATGCCTTGCCTGAATAGTTAAGTTTTATTTATCCTTTGAAGATCTCTACTGTAGGTATTAACAGTCTAATTTCTGTCACTTTGTTTAATGTATAGTGTCTCCTTTATTTCTCTTTTCTCAATGCACCATGCCTATTGTAGGCTGGGACCTGCTCCTAATTCCAGCTAGAAACATTAATTATTAGGACTTAGACTCTAGCTTCAAAGTGTAGAAATGTGTCCACAGTTCCAGTGCCTTGTATACTTTTCCTAAATATGAATGACTCATGCTATTTAGGACATTTCTCAAACTAAAATAAAAATTAGGTTTATTTGTAAATAATATAAAGCAACAATGGTGTCAACATAGATTCAGTGAAATTACATTAACATGTTAAGAACATTTGTGACTGTAACAATTTTATTTTGGATCCTGTTATATTAGTTAAAACTTTGATTTGTTTAATAATCTAATAGGCTTTAGTCATTTTTATTGTATTAAGATGCTTGTTATAGTATTTGTTAACATTACCTATTTGAACTTTATCGTTTATTTTATATTTTTCCAGTCTGCCTCAAAATCTGGACATAGGAATTCAAATAGATAGAAAGATGCCACCCCAAACCTGTAGGGTCTTGGGATCCTTATTGCCAAAGGTTTATTCAAAACCAATTAGAAAAAGATTTTACCAAGAAAAATGAATTTTCCCAAGTAAACATTTAGAAATACACTTTAATAAAATAATTGACAATTGTTAGGAAATTGCTGTATATGGTTATTTCCAGATTTAGCTTGCCCTTTCTAATATTGGACCTGCATTTGTGTCTACAGTCTCAAAGCTAGTAGAAAAGAAACCAAATATAAATTAGGAACTAATTTGAAGTTACATTGTGCCCACAGGTACCCAAAGGTTCAGGGCAAATAAAATGCATGAATCAAGTAGTAAAAGAAATGTAACCACTCTTTCCTTAACTACTTGCAAGATTTACAGGTTACTCAGCAAACTGTTCAAAAGACTGTTCAAGAGGTGCTTCCAGAATTACCAGGAGATCAAGAACATCACTCAAGGACTGACTCTCATGAGGATGGATCCAGACACCGTGATCCTGACCACTCCCACTGCTGCTAAGGTACAAGGATGGCAGGCTCTACTTCAACCACAAAGCAAATGCTGGTTGGTTTACGTATGGTGAATGCATGAAGAAACTTACTAAGGACTTTCTTTTAATTAGACTTTGGTAGAAGGGAAACTAGGGTAAAAAAAATGTCAACTTAATTGTCACTAAAGTTTAAAGAGTTCTGACGAAAAGTAAATTGTTATAAAACCCAATTAATTTTATGTAAGTTGCAAAAGATTTGTACAATTTTTAGAAAATCAATCAGTAATATTTGTTTCTTTTTTTTTTTTTAATAAATTTTTATTAATGGTAAAGGGATGACATTAATAAATCAGGGTACATATATTCAAAGAAAACATGTCTAGGTTATTTTGTCATCAAATTATGTTGCAAACCCCTCGCCCAAAGTCAGATTGTCCTCCGTCACCCTCTATCTAGTTCTCTGTGCCCCTCCCCTCCCCCTAACTCTCTCCCTCCCTCCCTCCCATGTCCTCCCTCCCCCCCCACCCTTGGTAACCACCACACTTTTGTCCATGTCTCTTAGTCTCATTTTTATGTTCCACCAATGTATGGAATCATGTAGTTCTTGTTTTTTTCTGATTTGCTTATTTCACTCCTTATAATGTTATCAAGATCCCACCATTTTGCTGTAAATGATCTGATGTCATCATTTCTTATGGCTGAGTAGTATTCCATAGTGTATATGTGCCACATCTTCTTTATCCAGTCTTCTATTGAAGGGCTTTTTGGTTGTTTCCATGTCTTGGCCACTGTGAACAGTGCTGCAATGACCATGGGGCTACATGTGTCTTCACGTATCAATGTTTCTGAGGTTTTGGGGTATATACCAGTAGAGGGATTGCTGGGTCATAAGGTAGTTCTATTTGCAGTTTTTTGAGGAACCACCATACTTTCCTCCATAATGGTTGTACTACTTTACAGTCCCACCAACAGTGAATGAGGGTTCCTTTTTCTCCACAGCCTCTCCAACATTTGCTATTACCCGTCTTGTTGATAATAGCTAATCTAACAGGAGTGAGGTGGTATCTCATTGTAGTTTTGATTTGCATTTCTCTAATAACTAATGAAGCTGAGCATCTTTTCATATATCTGTTGGCCATTTGTATCTCTTCCTGGGAGAAGTGTCTGTTCATGTCCTCTTCCCATTGTTTTATTGGATTGTTTGTTTGTTTGTTGTTGAGTTTTATGAGTTCTTTGTAAATTTTGGATATTAGGCCCTTATCTGAGCTGTCGTTTGAAAATATCAGTTCCCATATAGTTGGCTGTCTGTTTATTTTGATATCAGTTTCTCTTGCTGAGCAAAAACTTTTAATTCTGATGTAGTCCCATTCATTTATCTTTGCCTTCACTTCTCTTGCCATTGGAGTCAAGTTCATAAAATGTTCTTTAAAACCCAGGTCCATGATTTTAGTACCTATGTCTTCTTCTATGTACTTTATTGTTTCAGGTCTTATATTTAGGTCTTTGCTCCATTTTGAATTAATTTTAGTACACGGGGACAGGCTGTAGTCGAGTTTCATTCTTTTGCATGTGGCTTTCCAGTTTTCCCAACACCATTTGTTGAAGAGGCTTTCTTTTCTCCATTGTGTGTTGTTGGCCCCTTTATCAAAGATTATTTGACCATATATATGTGGTTTTATTTCTGGGCTTTCTATTCTGTTCCATTGGTCTGAGTGTCTATTTTTTTGCCAATACCATGCTGTTTTGATTATCGTGGCCCTATAATATAGTTTAAAGTCAGGTATTGTAATGACCACAGCTTCATTCTTTTTCCTTAGGATTGTTTTGGCTATTTGGGGTTTTTTATAGTTCCATATAAATCTGATGATTTTTTGTTCCATTTCTTTAAAAAATGTCATAGGAATTTTGATGGGAATTGCATTAAATTTGTATATTGCTTTGGGTAATATGGCCATTTTGATTATATTTATTCTTCCTATCCAAGAACAAGGAATATTTTTCCATCTCATTGTATCTTTTTCGATTTCCCTTAACAATGCTTTGTAATTTTCATTATATAGGTCCTTTACGTTCTTTGTTATGTTTATTCCTAGGTATTTTTTTTTTTTGTTGCAATCATGAAGGGGATTATTTTTTTGAGTTCGTTTTCTAATATTTCATTGTTGGCATATAGAAAGGCTATGGACTTTTGTATGTTAATTTTGTATCCTGCGACCTTACTGTATTGGTTTATTGTTTCTAATAATCTTTTTGTGGAGTCCTTCGGGTTTTCGATGTATAGGATCATATCATCAGCAAAAAGTGATAGCTTTACTTCTTCTTTTCCGATATGGATGCCTTTTATTTCTTTGTCTTGTCTGATTGCTCTGGCCAGAACTTCTAGCACCACGTTGAATAAGAGTGGAGAGAGTGGACAACCCTGTCTTGTTCCTGATTTAAGGTAGAAAGTCCTCAGTTTTATGCCGTTTAATAGGATGTTGGCTGATGGTTTATCATATATGGCCTTTATCATGTTGAGATATTTTCCTTCTATACCCATTTTGTTGAGAGTCTTAAACATAAAATTGTGTTGTATTTTATCAAAAGCCTTTTCTGCATCTATTGATAAGATCATGTGGTTTTTGTTCTTTGTTTTGTTGATATGGTGTATTACGTTAACCGTTTTGCGTATGTTGAACCATCCTTGAGATTCTGGGATGAATCCCACTGGATCATGATGTATTATTTTTTTAATATGTTGTTGTATTCGGTTTGCCAGTATTTTGTTTAGTATTTTAGCATCTGTATTCATTAGAGATATTAGTCTGTAGTTTTCTTTCTTTGTGCCATCCTTGCCAGGTTTTGGTATGAGGGTTATGTTGGCCTCATAAAATGTGTTTGGAAGTATTGCTTCTTCTTCAATTTTTTGGAAGACTTTGAGTAGAATAGGAACCAAGTCTTCTTTGAATGTTTGATAGAATTCACTAGTATAACCGTCTGGGCCTGGACTTTTATTTTTGGGGAGAATTTTAATAGTTTTTTCTATTTCCTCCCTGCTGATTGGTCTGTTTAGGCTTTCTGCTTCTTCATGACTCAGTCTAGGAAGGTTGTATTGTTCTAGGAATTTATCCATTTCTTCTAGATTGTTGTATTTGGTGGCATATAATTTTTCATAGTATTCTACAATAATTCTTTGTATTTCTATGATGTCTGTGGTGATCTCTCCTCTTTCATTTTGGATTTTATTTATTTGAGTCCTGTGTCTTTTTTCCTTGGTGAGTCTTGCCAAGGGTTTGTCAATTTTGTTAATCTTTTCAAAGAACCAGCTCCTTGTTTTATTGATTTTTTCTATAGTTTTTCTGTTCTCTATTTCATTTATTTCTGCTCTGATTTTTATTATCTCCTTTCTTTGGCTGGTTTTGGGTTGTCTTTGTTCTTCTTTTTGTAGTTCCTTAAGGTGTGAAGTTAAGTGGTTTACTTCGGCTCTCTCTTGTTTGTTCATATAGGCCTGAAGTGATATGAACTTTCCTCTTATTACTGCTTTTGCTGCATCCCAGAGATTCTGATATGTCGTATTTTCATTTTCATTAGTCTGTATATATCTTTTGATTTCTGCACTTATTTCTTCTTTGACCCATTCATTTTTTAGAAGTATGTTGTTTAGTTTCCACATTTTTGTGGGTTTTTCCCCCTCTTTTTTGCAGTTGAATTCTAGTTTCAAGGCTTTATGATCAGAAAATATGCTTGGTACAATTTCAATTTTTCTAAATTTGCTGATATTTTCTTTGTGGCCCAACATATGGTTAATTCTTGAGAATGTTCCATGTACACTAGAGAAAAATGTATACTCTGTCGCTTTGGGATGAAGTGTCCTGTAGATGTCTATCATATCCAGGTGTTCTAGTATTTCGTTTAAGGCCACTATATCTTTATTGATTCTCTGTTTGGATGACCGATCTAGAGCCGTCAGCGGTGTATTGAGGTCTCCAAGTATGATTGTATTTTTGTTAGTTTTTGTTTTAAGGTCAATAAGTAGCTGTCTTATATATTTTGGTGCTCCTTGGTTTGGTGCATATATATTAAGGATTGTTATGTCTTCTTGATTCAACTTCCCCTTAATCATTATGAAATGACCATTTTTGTCTCTGAGTACTTTTTCTGTCTTGTAGTCAGCATTATTAGATATAAGTATTGCTACACCTGCTTTTTTTTGGGTGTTGTTTGCTTGGAGTATTGTTTTCCAGCCTTTCACTTTGAATTTGTTTTTATCCTTGTTGCTTAGATGTGTTTCTTGTAGGCAGCATATAGTTGGATTTTCTTTTTTAATCCATTCTGCTACTCTGTGTCTTTTTATTGGTAAGTTTAATCCATTTACATTTAGTGTAATTATTGACACTTGTGGGTTCCCTACTGCCATTTTATAAATTGCTTTCTGTTAGTTTTGTATCTAGTTTGATTCTTCTCTTTTGTTTTTCTATCATTTGTTTTTGTTTGTTTGTGTTCCATACTTCTTTCCTCTGTTGCTACCTTTTTTAAGTCGAGTGTTTTTGTGGTGGTTTTTTTAAGGGTGGTTACCATTAAGTAATGAAAAGGGTACCTACCATATTCATTGTAGTACCCTATCTTATAAGTATTTCTGCACTTCATCATCCTTTGCTACTGTTAATCTCCATCCTCTCCCCCCTTTTTTTCCTTTGTTGTCACAGTTTAAGTTTGGTTTTATTGTGTTCTTGGTGGAGCTGTTACTTGTGGTGTTGTTTTCTTTTGTTCTTTGAATCTGG
This sequence comes from Saccopteryx bilineata, assembly GCF_036850765.1. Lineage (NCBI taxonomy): Eukaryota > Metazoa > Chordata > Mammalia > Chiroptera > Emballonuridae > Saccopteryx > Saccopteryx bilineata. The sequence goes on along the minus strand of NW_027095505.1, from coordinate 7,604 downwards.
TTGGAAAAACCCCCTTAGTATTTCCTGGAGTGGGGGCTTTCTGTTGATAAATTCTCTCATCTTTTCTGTATTTGTGAATGTTTTTATATCTCCTTCATACTTGAAGGATAGCTTTGATGGGTATAGTATTCTTGGCTGAAAGTTTCTCTCTTTCAGGGATTTAAATATTGGGGTCCACTCTCTTCTAGCTTGTAGAGTTTCTGCTGAGAAATCTGATGATAATCTAATAGGCCTTCCTTTATATGTTGTACTCTTCTTTTCCCTGGCTGCCTTGAGAATTTTTTCTTTGTCATTGGTTTGTGTCATCTTTATTATGATGTGCCTTGGAGTGGGTTTGTTGGGGTTAAGAAAACTTGGTGTTCTGTTTGCTTCTTGAATTTGAGGCTTTAGTTCCTTGCACAGGCTTGGGAAGTTCTCGTCTATTATTTGTTTGAGTATATTCTGCATTCCATTTTCTTTCTCTTCTCCCTCTGATATACCTATTATTCTTATGTTATTCTTTCTGATGGAGTCAGACAATTCCTGTAGGGCTTTCTCATTTTTTATTATTTTTGAGTCTCTTTCTTCTTCTCTCTGTTGTGCCTCAAGTTGTTTGTCTTCTATTTCACTAATCCTATCTTCAATCTGGGCTGTTCTGTTAGCTAAGCTTGTTACCTCGTTTTTCAGCTCGTGAATTGAGTTTTTCATTTCTGGTTGATTTGTTTTTATAGTTTCAATTTCCTTGGTAATATATTCTTTGTGTTCATTGAGTTGTTTTCTGATCTCCCTATATTGCCTTTCTGTGTTTTCTTGTATATCTCTGAGTATTTTTAAGATTTCTATTTTAAATTCTCTGTCATTTAGCTCCAAGGCTTCCAATATGTTAAGTCTTTTCTCCATAGATTTTTCCACATCTATTTGTTCTACCTCTCTTTCTTTTGTATCCATAATATTCGATTTCCTCTTTCTTATCGGCATCTGAGGGTGGTCTTATTGATAGCACTAATTAGAATTAATAAAGAGTAAAAAGAAAAAAAAAAGGGTAAAACACCCCACAAAAAAATACAGTAATAATTTATTATTTCCCCCTTTTTTTCTCTCTTCTCTTTTCCTCCTCTCCCCTCCTCAGGGAAATATTGTGCCTATAATGGAGGGCCTGATTTGGGGTGAAGAGTTCAAGGGGCAAAAAAAGGGAGTAGGGACCTACTAAATGCAAAAAAAAAAAAAAAAGGAAGAAAATCTTAGACAAGCATAAGATGATTTGCTTGTATGTGATGGTCAACTAAGAGATATAATGAGAGGGATAAGAGGGAATCAGAAAAAAGGACCAAAAAAGAATAATAAAGAAGAAAAAATAAAAATAATAAGTAAAAATCTGTTGTATTAAGTGGAGCGAAGACTAAATACAATGAAGACCTTGGGTTGGGAGGACCCAAAATGCCACAAAAATAAACAAACAAGAGAAAAGAAAATAAAAACAAAAGCAAAAAAGAGAAATAAAGCCAAAAAAAAGCCTTGAGTCCCAAATTAACTAATTTGTTCGTGATTGAGGATTATATGGGAGGAAAGTAAAATGAGAAAAGAAAAAACAAATAGAAAGGAAAAAATAAGAAAAAGAGAAAAACGAAGGAAGAAATAAAATAGGAGGAGAAAAAAACAAAATAAAGCAAGACAAAAACAAAAGAGGAGAGAGTGAGAGTTAAGTGTTTTGGAGTATAACCTTAAAGGAGGGTGAGGATGAAGAAGAAAAATAAAATGCAACACTCATGGGTAGTGTAGTTCAAGAAAGGGGAAGCATAAGATGGGCAGAGAATAGAAGGACCGAGGTGGAGGAAATAAAGGCAAAAAGATAGAAGAAACAAACAACAACAACAACAAAAAAAATTAGTGGATCAAGTTGTAAAGTCTGTGGGTTTTTCTTGATTTTGAGAGGTTAACTTCTTCCTTTTTCTTTTCTCTCCCTCTTCCTAGTCGGTGACTCTGTACCCCAGGCTCTGCCCCTGTGTCACTCTTAGGTAGGGATTTGCAGTTGATGGGATTCTATGGCAATGTCATATAATTGGCTTTAGTCTTGCTGGAAGTAAAGGCTTGTTGGCGTTTGCAGGGTCCAACGATGAGAGTTTGCTTTCCTGGATTCTCTCTCCTAGTCCCCCCTTTCTGAATTAGCAGCCTGGTGATCCAGCTATAAGGCTGCAACTGCTTCTGCCGCAGGCGCACTCCCTGGCGGCTTGAATGAGCGTCGCTGCGGTAGCTTCCTCCACACCCTCGTCTCTCAGATTCAAGTGATAACAGTCCTTTTGCTTTCAGTTTGTGTGGAACTCCGGAATGCTCCGAGGATAAATTTTTCTGTTTCTAGTTGATAAATTTGTTGTGATTTAGGGGAGAGCTGTCGGACTCACTTCTCACGGCGCCATTTCCGTGACGTCACTCTCAATATTTGTTTCTTTAGTGAACTGTATTGCTATTAGTGCTATTTCTTAAATATCTATTACATGCTATAAGTTAATATCTTCTACTCAACAGCTTCATGCTGTTCAGTAAATTAAGTAAATGATTTGATTTAGGAAATAAAAACAGTAGGGATAGTTGTAAGGTAACAAAAGCTACAGAATTAATATTAATATTTTAAGGAGCTTAAAGAATATTTTATTAATTTGGGCTATGCATGCAGAGAGATTTTGTAAATGATCCTTGTACTTGTGTGATTAGCATCATACCGGGATGACCAATAGCATTGTATTGTAAATGCAGAGAGAAGGAAATTTGGATTTTCTGACCTCCCCTCACACATATAAGTAAGCAAGTGAATAGCTATCCAGGTGTAGTAAGAAAAATATTAAAATAAACTTTATAATAATGGACCATTTACAGGTATTTGTCCCCATGGAAACTACCTCTCCCTTCCTGAAAAGTGTGTAGTTAATGTATGTATCTTTAGACAAAGGAATAGCAAATGAACACTAGAAAATATAGGAATGTCTTTTAATATGTAAAGTGACATTTTTACCATTGTGTTGCCTTGTAAGCTTATGCCGTGATGTCAGGATTTTTCCCCACCCACGTATAATTAAGTGTATATAACCAGCACCTATAATATTATAGATGCACACGACTTGGGTCTGCTGCCCTCTGTAAGCTATATGTGGCTGACATATTTAATAAATTTTCTCCTTTAATAAAACTCCTCAAAATTTATCTAGATTTGGTGTCTCTGAAAACCCGCAGAATTGTGCATTGAGTACTTTACAACAAAAAAAGCTAAATAAGGTGAAAATAAACTCCTCCTCCTGAATCCAACAACTAATTAAAGTCAGAGAAAAACCAATGTCTCAAAAACTATATAGACATTTGAATATGGAAAATAAGAGTGTATCAAAGCAGAAATCTGTTGCTGCAGCCAATAGCATACTTTATTTAAGAACTTTCCAGTGGGTTCAAGATGGTGGCATTTGTAGACACTGAGCTTCCACTTGTTGTCCAAAAGCTTCAACCAAAAGCTAAAAAATTAATATTAACATTTTTGGAAGCTTAAAAAACATTTCATTAATTTGGGCTAGGCATACAGAGAGATTTTGTAAATAATCTTTGTACTTATGTTGTTAGCATAAAACCAAGACGGCCGATGGCATTGTGTTGTAAATGGAAAGGGGAAGGAGACTTGCATTATCTGACCTTTTCACACACTTATGAAAAAATGAGTAAATAGCTAGCCAGGTGCAGAAAAAAATAATTTTTTAAAAAACCTTTTCTTATATTAACGTACCATTTACAGTCATTTGTCCCCATGGAAACTACCTCTCCCCTCCTGAAAGCATGAAGTTAATATACGTATCTCTAAACAAAGGAATAACAAATGAACACTAAAATTATAGAAATGTCTTTTAGTATGTAAAGTAACTGTTACTTTGTAAATTTTAATATGCAAAAATATTTTTGTAAACCCTATAGATGAATGTTATAAACTTGCAAATGAATTGTGTCCCATCCCCCCTTCATTTTTTTTTCAAACCTGTGTAGGTGATAACAAAGCTTATACCATAATGTCAGGCTTTTTCCCCACCATATATACTTAAGGGTATATAACCAGCCCCTAAAATATTATAGACACACACGATTTGAGACTGCTGCCCCATATAAGCTATATGCGGCCAACATATTTAAGAAATTTCTTCTTTTAATAAAACTCTTCAAAATTAATCTGGACTTGGTGTCTCTACAAAAACACACAGAATTGTGGATTGGGTACTTTATTACATTTGGTGTTTAACGCGAACCCTATGGTGTTTCGCATCACTGAGCAGAGGCACTTCGGGTCGGCTGGTCTCTCCACAAGGCTGCCAAGTTCCGCTTGAATCTCAAGGAGAGGCATGCCACCTGACATGTTTTCAGGGATCCTGGTCTTCCTGTGGGTCTGAACAGTCCTCCAGTAGATGCCACCTGGTTTCCAAATTCAACAATTTAGACAATTCGGCAGAGAATAAAGAAAGTAGGTAAAGCAAGTCTCTGACTTTACTGAATTTTCTGGCTTTCCTGTAAACCTATTGCTTTTGCTTTTCTGTCTGTGACTGGTACTGGTCAAATTTGTTTGGGACTAGAATGTAGGTACTTTGGGGGCTTCACTGAGGTGTGACTCTGGAGATGTGACTCTGGTGATGTAAGTAGGGCCTTCAAAGCAGCTTTGGTGAGCTGAAACTCTGAGAAATTGTAGGTGAATTACATTTTTTCTTTTGCCGAGTTGTAGCTCTGGAAAATTGTAGGTAAAAGAAAAGCTGTTGCTTTTACTGAGTTGTAACTCCAGAGATGTGTAGGTGAAACAAATCATCTGCATTGCTGAGTTGTAACTTTGGAAGTATGTAGGTAAAGCCACTTTCCCGGCATTACTGAGTTGAATCTAACCCTGTTGTGGACTCTCCAGAGACCGAGACATCAGTAGGAGATCCATTGGTCTTAATTAGGATTCTCTGGATGCATTTAATTGTACTATGAAAAAATAACTAAAAAAGGACTGAGTAAAGACCTCAAACTTCCAGAGGCAGCTAGTTATGTTATGCTCTCAAAGAAAAACCTCAGTTCAGACAGCTTTGATTTTTTGAAATCTCATTGTTTTTTGTTCTCCTTACTTTTGTATAAAAAATTCCCAGGTTTAAGTTTAAAGTCCTTGCAGGGTCACGGCCTGTGAACACCTAAGTGGCCACAATGGGGAGCCTGTCTCTCATCTATGAAAATTTGCTTGTGCTTGTGTGTATAAGTCCTTTGTTTATTGTCTAAATGTGTCTGTTTTAAAGTATAGATTAGGTCTTCTGTGTCAAAATTGGAAGCTTCTGACTAAAAAACAATCTTAAGTGCTAAGCTATTCTCTTGGTTCTCATATTAGCTTCAGGGTGCCCTGTTAGGTTTCTCCTGTGAAAGAAATTATTCTCTTCTCTTGGTTTCTTCACCTTGTCTTGTGTAATAATTAATACCGCTATAGTCAAACACCTTTTATTCTGGGCGCTAGTTATTTATCTGTCATCTTTTTGTTTTTATTGGTGCACTAATTTCTGGATATTTCTTAAGTAGTTTTAATTTTGTAACCAGTAACCTTGGCTATTAAATATGGGAAGAGGGGCCAGTTCACAGAAGACCCCATTAGGTTGTCTTTTAAAGTACTTTCAAAAAGTTTATGAAGACAACTGGGGGTATGGAATTAACTGGTCTAAGAGAAGGCTTTGCACTCTCAGTGCATCACAATGGCCAACTTTCAGGGTTAAATTACCAATAGCTGGGACTTTTAATCCCGAAATAGTAAAAGAAGTCTGCAAGATAATAACTAGGAATCCAGGCTGCCCTGATCAGTTTTCATACATTAATTAATGGCTAAATTTAACATTAGATCCACTACAATGGCTAAAACTTGTTCAATACAGAAAGGGTGATACATCTCCCTAGGCCAGCCAGACTTATACTTAAGACAGAAATAAAATTCAAGAAAAAAAATGAGAACTAAGTTAAGAAGAAATCAATGTGTGTATTGCAATAAGAAATATGCCTGGAGCCTGACCTGTGGTGGCACTGTCGACCTGGAAATGCTGAGGTTGCCGGTTCGAAACCCTGGGCTTGCCTAATCAAGGCACATATGGGAGTTGATGCTTCCAGCTCCTCATCTCATCTCTCTCTGTCTCTCTCTCTCTCTCTCTGTGTCTCTCCCTCTCCTCTCTAAAATGAATTTAAAAAAATCTAAAAAAAAAAAAAGAAATATGCCTTGGAAAGCGTTTCTTTAGCCTCTAGGAGAAAGGGCTTGCAAGCAACTGATTTACGTGAGAGAAGAGAAAAAAGCCGAGTGAGGATGTGCAGTGGGTAGAACGATGGAGTGGGGGCACTGTGTGCGAAATAATGGAGTGGGGTCACGACGACAGAGAGGTGAACATAGACAAGACCCCTCCCCACTAGCCACGCTCCTGCCCATGCCACCACAATGCTCCCAAGCCAAAGGCAAACAGCAGGCAGTAAGCTGAGCACCAAGAGGAGAGACCCACTGCCACCTCCAGAGGCATACTTAGGCTAAGATTCAGCCAGCAGTGTGTGGAGTGACAGGGAAAGGCACTAGAGAAAGGGTGAAGTAACTAAAAATATAGAATAAAAATTAGTTTCAAATATCCACCTAATGTCCAAAAGAGGTTTTGTCCATTTGGAAAATATAAAGTAGGAACATTAAAAATTAAAAATTTGCTTTAGAAAAATCTTAAAACAAAAAGAATTTAGAAATTAACAAACCATAGGTGTGGACCTTGTTAGTTAATTGGAAGTTTCTTAAATTATATTGAAACTCCAGAAAAAATAATAAAAACATAAATAATAGAATTATAGGAAATAAAATTTAAAATAAGCCCTTCATGGGTTGGGGAATAATGGCTTGTTGACCTCTACTGGTGTAAAAAAAAAATTCCAACACTCTACCACAGGCGAAGGTGATGCTGAATCTTCTATAATCCTCTCAATTACATAGAAGGCTTGAAGTTTATAAGGGAGACCCACTGCATTAGAAAAATTGTAAAAAACATTTAAGAAATTGTGGGAAAATCTAGAAAACTCATATAGGCTAAAACAACTCACTATTGGAAAAATAATTTTGTAAAAATTATATTTAGCTGCTCAAAGCAAGACAGTTAGTTTACAGGTGGCGAATTGATTCAATTCCTGCTGGAGAGAAGCAAACTGATTCAATTCCTGCTTGGGAGAAGCCCCATTATCTTGCTAAGGAACTTAGTTATAAACTGGGGGGGGGGGAAGAAAAAAAATAATAAATAAATAAAAGCAACAGACTCTGCTTCCAGTTCTTGGAGTTGGCTTCCCTCTCAGGCATCCATCCCATCCCTTATAATTGATTTAATAGTTTAAATTACTGTAAGTAAAAATAAAAGTTAATATCTCATTGTCAACTAGATAATTTGTACCAAAAATCACATGATATAAAAAATATTTTCTATGTTAATATATATATATTATTTCAAAGACCTTTTGTTAATTCTTTTATTTATTGTTTTATAGCCACATAACTGTGGTGGTGAACCTTTTTATAAAAACTGCCCACTTTTGCAGTGCTAGTCAACCTGGTCCCTCCCACCCAATAGTGGGCATTCCAGTTT
>NW_027095504.1:6537-81727 GCF_036850765.1 Saccopteryx bilineata | reverse complement strand
TAAGGGCTGAGCCACTGCTTGGTCAGGCAAAAGATAACAGTGCAGTAAGCTAGAGGCTATCATCACCTTGCTACAGCCCCCTGCTCCTACCTGGAGCGAGACCTGAGGAGAAGGTTTAGGTAATATAGCCCCTTCTAAACCCACTGCTTTAGCCATAATAGTCAAGAATTATAAGAAAAGGGCCCTCAGGGAATTACAAAGTTACTATGTCCCTGAGGAAATTGAGGACCTTAAGTAAACTAGAATACCACACTATTAAGAAAATAAGTTTATAAAATTGTGTTTTTTAGTTTACTACCCTGACCCTTATAATGACTTAATGTGGTAAAGCGCTATAGGTCAAAAATAGGGTTAGCATCTTTTGCCAGCTGGGAAGCCACAAAATAGTAACTACATTTTGACCATTCCTTATTTTTCTCTGAAAATCAGTAGTTCATTAGGGATAGCAGTTTATAATCTCTAATTGTGAATCATACTAAATTTGTACTAATAATAAAGCATATAGAATTGTATAGTCTATCAAATACAAAGACTTCCTTTTTGTACCAAGGATCTGTTGTTGTAAAAAAACATTTTCTATGTTAGAAATGTATATGTTATTTCAACAGTCTTTTGTTAATTCTCCATTTCATTTGATATTTTATAGCCTGTAATGTTAAAATTTTAGTTTAAATATTAAGGAATATGTAATAATTCAGTAATTATTAATTGTTCAATGTTAGGTCACAAAGCCCAGAGTGACAAATATTACTATTGATTAGCTTAATAGAAGAATTCTTAACATAATAGGTAAAAATAAAGAACTCTAGAAACATAATCCTGAACCTCCACCTGATTTACCACCCTATCATACTGCAATTGTTAATCAGCTAAGTAAATAAGTACATTTCAAAAAGTATAGACATGAAACTGCTCAGCTTTTACTTAATATTTCCTATGGAAATGTCATAAATTAGAGCCCTCATAGTTACAACTGAGGTAAAGGGCAGGATGCTGATTTAAGGTATCATAAGACCAATAGTTCAATTACAGCTGATAGTCAAGAAAGGAGAAAATAGGAAATAGTTTTTTTCTTTTTTCCAAGTGACCTACAGAATTAGAAAGCTCAGAACCCCCTTTTCTGAGAGGAGCCACAAGTCTGAACAGGACTGTTAGAAATCTGTACTGTACATAGGCTGCCCCACTTACAACAACTGAGACCATCTTGAGAAAATGTTTCTAATTGCCTAGCCTAAGTGGGACCCCACCACCCAAGCAAGTGAAGAAATTTTTAGATACTTTCCACCAGTTTCTGTTAGCCTGGATCAGAGAAGATACTCAGAAAAACAACCAGAAGTTTATCTAAGCTGTCAGAAGTTATTTAGGATCCTCAGAAGACACCCACAGCTTTCTTAGACTATAGAAAGCTTACAGAGTCTATACACTCATAGACTTAGAGAAGCCAGAAGATACTAAGGCAGTCAACTTAGCCTTTACATAGCATTAAGCCCTAGGAATTAGAAAAGAAATGTATTATAGGTTTTTCATTAGGTAGAAACATCAGCTGCTGTAACTAAAATTTTGGAAGGGACGTTGCTCCTCCCTCATTCTTATGGCCATAAATAACTCTGGCCCCTAAGATGGCTGGTTAGCCTAAGATGGTTAAGATTCCTAAAGGCAGGAACAACCTAAGACAGGCACAGTTGAAGAGGGGGCATCAGGATAAGTCTTAAGAACCAGCAAAGACGAGGCTCAAACCCTCATCCCAGAGAATGCAGGAGACTGCTCTACTGAAGTAGTGGTCATCATCCACTGTCTGGGCCACCTAGAGAGGAGGACTCTGTAGAAACACTCAAAAAAAACCAAGCAAACAGCTGATGATGCTACCAATAAGGTAGCCCTAAAACCAGTGGGGTTTTAGGAAATTTTAGTAACTTTTCTAGAACCCAGGTTGCCAAAGTTTTTTTTTTTTTTACAACCAATTAGAAAAGTCAGACTTAGAATCTAATAGAGAAAACATAATTTCTAAGTGTTTAGTCTGTACCCAAATAAATATTAAGCAAAGTATAGAAATTATAAAAAGAAACAGAGAGAGAACTTTCCCAGATAAACATTTAGAATAAACATTTAGTAATTACTTTTACTAAAGTAATTAACAGGTAGAAAACATGAATCAGGTCTTAAAGGAAACTTTAAACTTATTTTAAACTGGTAGAAAGTAGCCCACCTTACTCCCCTCAGCCCTCCTTAGGGCGAGGTACACCCCCTACAGGGTAGAATTCATTCCTTTTAAGATAATGTTTAGGAAACTCCCTTTCTTCCTGCAAAAACTCAGAGAGGAAATAAAACAACTGAATTAAATAACTACTTCCTCCTTAAGTACTTACAGCAGGTGTCCCCAAACTATGCCCCTATGAGGCCATTTATCTGGCCCCTGCTGCACTTCCAGAAGGGGCACCTCTTTCATTAGTAGTCAGTGTACTAGAGTACTGTATGTAGTGGCCCTCCAATGGTCAGAGGGACAGCAAACTAGCCCCCTGTGTAAAAAGTTTAGGGACACCTGAGTCTTACAGGGTCTACAGATTACTCAGCAGGCTCTCCAAAAGACTGTCTGAGAGGTGATTCCAGCACTGCCAGAAGACCTAATACATCCCTTCCAGCCTGCAGACTCAGTCTAGGTAAATAAATACACCATCCAAGGACTGACTCCCAAGTAAATGGGTCCACACACCATGATCCTGACCACTCTCACTACTGCCAAGGTAGAAGTCACACCCACCTGGGTCCACTGCAGCTGGCTGAAGCTTGCAGTCCCAGCAGAGACACCCTTGTAGAGAATGGAAACTGACCCTGCCAACCCTTGTAAGCTGACCCTGAGAAGGACAGCATACCCTGCTTCAGCCACAAACCAGAAGTTGACTGGTCCACACATGGCTAATGCCTAGAGAAACTCAGTAAAGACCTCCTTTTAATTAGATTTTGGGGAGGGAGGAGAACTAACGTCAAAGGAAAGCCAGAACAAGTTGTCTTAAAAGTCAATACATGTACTACTATAAGTCCTTTAATTAGAAGGGAAGCTATAAAGTAAAAAAATATATACATACTTACACTTAACCTATAAATACTAGCTACATAGAGGGAGGACACCTCCAAGAAGAAGTATACTTTAAAAAAATTTACTTATTGCCAGCTTAGTTGTCACTAAAGGTAAAGGTTAAAATTTGTAAAATTAAAATTTCTTACTGAAAGGAAATTATAGTTTTGATAATAAAAGATATAAAGTATAAAAATACTTTAGAACAAAAGAGGGAGAAAGTAAGTTATTATAAAGTCAGTTATTTCTGAGTAAATAAAAAAGTTTATAAAAATTAAGCCCTGGCCAGTTGGCTCAGAGATAGAGCATTGGCCTGGCGTGCAGAAGTCCCGGGTTCGATTCCTGGCTAGGGCACACAGGAGAAGCACCCATCTGCTTCTCCACCCCTCCCCCTCTCCTTTCACTCTGTCTCTCTCTTCCTCTCCCACAGCCGAGGCTTCATTGGAGCAAAGATGGCCTGGGCGCTGGGACTGGCTCCTTGGCCTCTGCCCCAGGTGCTAGAGTGGCTCCAGTTGCAACAGAGTGATGCCCTGGAGGGGCAGAGCATCACCCCCTGGTGGACAGAGCATCGCCCCCTGGTGGGCGTGCCGGGTGGATCCCGGTCAGGTGCATACGGGAGTCTGTCTGACAGTCTCTCCCTGTTTCTAGCTTCAGAAAAATACAAAAACAAAAAATTAAAAATTTATGTAAATTGCAGAAGGTTTGTGCAAGTTGTAGGAAGTTAATACAGAGAAGAAAAATGCAAGGCAGAAAAAAAATTTGTATAAAAATTTATTTTCTTCATCCCTTGGCTCACTAGATTACTTACTGCTCTTACCAGACCCCTCATTTTGCTTATGGTAGGGGGGTTACCATTGGTTCGTGTATTATCAACTGCCTCATGCAGTATATACAAAAGAGAATTCAAGCCGTAAAGCTTGTAGTACTAAAGGCACACAATCAGCATGCCAGCACATACTGGGGAGGACCCCTGGCCCAATTAGCTTATAGCTACACCTAAAGTAGAAAATTCTCATGAGCCTCAGCAAATCTAATCTTGCTAGTAAAGGCAGAATGCATTCCTTGTGTATCAGCCCTGCAGATATTGCAGGAAGGTAGTTTATTTTCTTAGAACAGTGTGTACATGTGTACTTTCGCAAAGATATTGTACAAACGTGCTGAAAACATTATAACCTTATAAGTTTTGCTATAAATATCCCCCTCTCCCTGAGCTCATCGCTGACCATTGTGAGAGGCGTAGTAGGCTAATCACTGGCCAGTGTATAAAACCCAAATTAATTGCATTAGTTTAGGGTCCAGATCCAGTTTGTTGTGGTTATACCACAGCTTTTATTTAAGGAAAAATAAATACTGTAAGAATTCTAGTCTTAGTTCAGCCCTATTATATTATACCCAGTTTGGATGAGCAATACCAAAGTTCAATGATTTAAACGAGTAAGAATAAATGCGGGAATGTGACTGTCAGATTTCATTCCTCTTGTTGGCTCCATGGTTCTCCAGGTGCTACAGGGTGAGTCAGAGCCCTGGGAACAGGGAATTTGTCCACACTGGGAGACACTCTTACATTTTCAATGTGTTTTAAAAACTGTTCCTCTTTGAACAGAAACCTGTTCCTATAACCTGTGCTCTCCTATTGTGTGGCCCTCACCTGATGCTAGTCTTTCTTATTCAGAATGAAACATTGTCAGTGTCGAATCTGTTGTTCCTTCTCTGCAGGGTTTCAGGTTTGGGGTCACACATAATATAACTGTCCCTACAGAGGTAGTGGCACCCTTGCCATGTGTGTCTGTTGCTTCTTGGGTTCCTTGACTCAACTGAAATGTATTTGGGGATAAAGAGTTAACGGGGTGAATCACACACATACTTTCTCAAGATCCCCCTCTCCCTGCTGTTTGAAATACCACCGTTGTTGGTGCCCAGTGTGAGCCTGTTGCCCCATCTCTCCCTCACGGCCTCGTGTGTTTGCACAGGAAACAGAAGGAGCTAGAAGAGATGGAGAGCGAACGCAAGAGGGAGGAGAAGCTGTGCAGGAGGGAGCAGAAGCAGCAGGACCACAAGCTTCGCCACAAGCAGAAGCTAGAGAAGCTAAAGGCACAGGAGCAGAGGAAGCTGCAGGAGAAACTGATGCTGGAGGAGCAAAAGCTGCTGCTGGCCCAGTGCTACCTGCAGTCCATCCAGCTGATCACAGAGCTGCTGAACCATGCCAAGATACCCTGGCCAGGTTGTCCTCTGGGAGACACACCTCCTGCTGTCACACTCATCTAAGCCACAGGCCCATGCCTTGCCTGGTTACAGCCACAGGCCAAAGGATTAGGATTCCTGGGGAGTGACCTGTCCTCTGGTGTTTGTAGGGGTCTCTGTGTTGTTTTGAATGACAGACCTAGGAAGATGGTAGAGCTTTGAGTCAGACTCACCTGTGTTCAGGTCTCCCAGCACTGGAAAGTAGCCTTGAGGTGCAGGGCCGAGAGTCATGTTCCCCTGGATACACGAGGGAGTGTCAGAGCTCTCAGGCAGTCACCTGGTCCCCATGCTTCCTCCTGACAGAGATGGTGGCCAGGCAAGCTCAGGCCATTGGTCTTGCTCTGCACTCTTGAAGGTAGCAGCTTAGGACAAGAAGATGAGTGTTGAACCTGGTCCCAGTTAACCCAGGATGTGCCACCGAACCTGGCGGAGCAGGTCCTTACTCTGCAGCCATCTGATAGGTCTTGTCCTATGTTATGTGGGTGACCTCTCAGGCCTGAGATCCCACTCATGCCTCCTGAGGCCCAGCTGAGGACTGCTGTGAGCTGGGTCAGGAGCACATGCCACATACAATGTTTGCTCAGGTGGCTGCATGTCCTGTGCAGTGCTCATTGAGGTGACCCCAGAACCTGTTGTCTGATTACAGTATTGATAAGGCCCATGAAGGATGATGACAGACATTCTGATACACGTGCCAGCTCAGTTCCTGTTTCTGGTGAATATGGAAGACACTGACTCAGGCTAGGCCCCCCAATATCCTATGGCAGCTGTGGGACCTCTGTCTGTGTCATTTTCTCCCTGTTGTGTGGTCATTGATAACAGCATCATTGAGAAATTCCAAGGCTGCAGTTTCAATCCCCAGTAAGGAATATACAAGGACCAACCAATGAATGCAAAAATAACCGGAACAACATATCAAATTTTCCCTTTATTTTTTTCCATAAATAAATTTTTATTAATTTTAATAGGGTGATATCAACAAATCAGGGTATATATATTCAAGGAAAACATGTCCAGGTTATCTTGTTATTCAATTCTGTTGCATACACATCACCCAAAGTCAGACTGTTTTCCATCACCCTCTATCCAGTTTTCTTTGTCCCCATCCCCTTCCTTTTCCCCCTCTACCTCCTTTCCTCCCCCTGCCCCCTGTAACCACCACTCCCCTGTCCATGTCTCTTAGTCTCATTTCTAGGTCCCACTGATGTATGGAATCCTGCAATTCTTGTTTTTTTCTGATTTACCTATTTCATTCCGTATAATGTTATCAAGATCCCATCATTTTGTTTTAAGTGATCCAATGTCATCATTTCTTATGGCTGAATAGTATATCATGGTGTATATGTGCCACATCTTCTTTATCCAGGCTTCTATTTTTTTTACAGTGATTAAAGCCTTTAAGCAAACTCTTGGCCATTACAGCCAGAATCCATAAAAGAATAGTGTCCTTAACATATTCACCAATTCCAAATTGGCCCCAACACCATGCCAAATCCCTGAAAAATGCAACCCAACTCCAGTTTACTCTGTTAGAAGCTGTCACTAGAAGCAGGAATCCAGGATAACTCCACATCCAGGAAAACTCATGGCACTGGAATTGTTGTTATAATTCTATACTTTGCAGCTCATATCCAGATCCCAATGACCACTGCTTCTAGCTGGTAATGATTCAGGTAGATTGGAAAAGCCATCTGCAGCGTGTGTGGAGATGAAGCTTCTGTCCTTTGCCTAGAGAGATGAAACCAGGTTGCTTTTACCTGGATCTCTGTGACTATAACTTGGTAAAGAGAACCTTGGGATACACTATGCTGGGTGGTAAAGGTAGATTCATAATAGAATTTGGCAAAAGACGGAAAGGGAGCTCTAAATTAGGATTAGATCCCAGCCTGAAATTTGAGTGGGGCATTGAGGTAGGAGGAATAAAGAAAACAGTATATATTAAATAAATCAGCAGAAAATAGGACTATCAACAGCCACAACAGAGATCTTCGAGGGAAGAATAAAAAACCTGACAATTCAGGCAAGACATAGTTAAGTGGCCCTTGAGCAAATAAGATCAGTTTACCTTACCTAGAAATACCATAGGCTCGGCCACATTGTCTTAGATGGGGCTGACAGCCCTGGGTCCCTTCAACCTTCAGTGGTAAACCCCAGCATTCTGGGAAAAGTCAGGTCATAGGTGGCTGGAGCAGGGCTGGAAGAGACTGGTATGGGGAAGCCTACTTTCCAGTGTCCCTGTTTCCTTGCAGTGGAGGCATGTAACTCTGGCAGGCTTTAGCTGAATGACCTTCATTTCCACTATTGAAGCAGGACCCAGATGGCATCCGATGAGACCCCTTTGGGGCATTGGAGCCTTTAAGGGCATATCCTAAAAGCTGGTAGTTCCCCTGATTTCTATTGTGCTTTTTCTGCCTCTTGGTATCTTCAAGGCCATGCTCAGAAGATCTCGCTGAGGGTTTTGAGGATTCCCATCCGCCTATGTAAATATTTTCCATATATCTGGAGCTGTTTGGAAAAAGACAAAACAGTGTTATTAGCTGGATCAAATAACAAAGGTAGTAGTTTACAGAGAAAAAGATTTGGTGTCTCCTGTTCATCAGCAATGGGAAAAAAAATTTAAAAATCTTAAGTAAAAAACATGATATAGTAGACCCATAGGAGATCCAGGATATGACTTCTCCATTTTAATTTTTTTTAAATTGACCTTAAAATATTTTCTGAGTACACCTTAATAATACCTTGACTTTAAAGATTGTGAGAAATACACATGATTCAAAAGGTTTGACAGAATACAGTAAATGCTTTTTGTTCCATATGCAGGAGTATTGTCAATTTAAACATTTTAGGAGATCCAATAATAAAAAAATTCATGAAGATAATGAGCTATAACATGCTTAGCAGCCTCTTCTTTTCGGACAGAGGCTACTATAAATCCAAAATATGTATCCACTGTAACGGGGACATAGGACTGTTTGCCAAATGAAGGTGTATGAGTAATATTCATTTGCAAAAGTTGTCCTGGTAGGGGTTCTTGAGAGTTAACTCCAAATGAAGGGGCAGATTGTAGAATAGGATCTCTTGAACAGGATTTCCCAATCAGCTGTGCTGCTTCTCGAGAAAGTTGAAACTGTTTACACAGGGCTGCCGCATTCTGGTGATGAATAGTATGAGACTGAATTGCTTGATCTGTCAGGATTGCTCCAAATAATTTTCTTTTGGGTAGCTTGATCAACAAGGGCATTCCTAGCCTCTAGCCAGTTGGCTCAGTGGTAGAGTGTTGGCCTGGTATGCAGGGATCCTTGGTTCAATTCCTGGCCAGGGCATACAGGAGGAGCACCCATATTCTCCACCCCTCCACCTCTTTCTAGTCTCTGTCCCTCTCTTCCCCTTTCACAGCCAAGTCTCCATTGGAGCAAAGTTGGCCTGGGCACTGAAGAAGACTCTGTGGCCTCTGCCTCAGGCACTAGAATGGCTCTGGTTGCAACAGAGCAACACCCCAGATGGTCAGAGCATCCTGGTAGGTGTGCCAGTGAATTCCAGTTGGACAAATGCAGGAGTCTGTCTGACTGCCTCCCCATTTTCAACATCAGGAAAAGAAAAGAAATAAAAAAAAAGAAAAAAGGGCATTCTTTTGTGCTAAAGCTCCAGGGAGCATGGAGTGAGCTCGAGTATATCTTATAAAACATGGAGCACTATGTTGACATACAAGTCTTTGAAGAAGGAGGAACTGCTGAAATAGTTCATCAACATTTGTCCATAAGACAGCAATCTATATAGTGGAAGCACCATTATTAAATATTTGCTGTCTGTATATAGATTAAAGGGGGAATATGGCAAATGCTGAAAAGCCATGATAATGGCATATAATTCTAGACTTTGAGCTGATGTTATGTTGACAGTTTCAGTATAAAGTTCTCCATTGATTTGCAAGAGCGATTTGCCATTTAGTGGAAGGTTCCCAGAGCCATTGTTGTTGGTCCTTTGAAAAAAGGAACAACAATAATTTTGAGGCTCAAAACCTATAAGCTGTAAGGGTTGCCTATGCCCCTTGATAATCCAGGAGGCAACAAGATCAAAATATGGAAGTGTATTTCATGGGCTATTAGATGGTTCAATGTGCCTAAGTTGTAGCTGCTCTTGTACCCATTGAGCAGTTGCACTAAGTTTCTCCTGAGAAAGGGCCCATTGGTCTACCCATACAAGATTATCTGATTTCCAAGTAATTGGGTCTGCACAATGCACTATTGAGGTAGCAGGAGCTACCTTTGATATCGTAATCCACACCTTCTGGTTTCGGGTGAGAATTCCTCGCTGTTCTTTGCCTAGTCCCTTGGTGGGCAAATATTCCTGATCAAGCATCTCAGTACTGACGAAATCATTAGGACTGACAAGCAACACTCCCATATTTTTCAAAACATCTCTACCTCACAAATTAATTGGCCATCCAGGAAGCACATAAGGCTTAAAAAATCCAGAATGACCTTCTTAATCTTCCCAAAGTAGAAAACTAGAACTTTGTTGAGGGGATTTACTCTGCCCTATACCCTGTAATTCTTTGGCTGATGCATGAGTGGGCCAGGAAGGAGGCCAATGTAGCTTAGCAATAACAGACACATCATCTCCAGTATCAAAAAGTCCTTTAAATTTATGCTCATGTATTGTTAGTTCCATTTCAGGGCATTTCTGACGTAATTTTTTTAAATCCAATTGGCAAAATCAGAAGAGCCAAATCACCAATTTGCTTTGGGTCCCTTTTGCAGAATGTGGCCTGAGAAGCAGAACTAGCATCCTTATACTATTCTTCTAACTGCCTGAATTAGCCATGAGACACATTCTTTTTTTTTTTTTTTTGATTAATTTTGATGGGATGACATTGATAAAATTGTTTTTTGTCACCTTCTAAGTGGTTTTCTCTGTGCCCCTCCCCTCCCCCAACCCACTTCCTTTCCTCCCCCCCCACATTGTAACCCCAACACTGTTGTCCATGTTTCTGAGTCTCATTTTTTTTTCCCACTTATGTATGGAATCATATAGTTTTTAGTTTTTTCTGATTTACTTATTTCGCTCAGTATAATGTTATCAAGATCAAACCATGTTGTCGTAAAAGATCTGATGTCATAATTTCTTATGTCTGAGTAGTATTCCATAGTATATATGTACCAAAGCTTTTTAATCCACTCGTCCTCTGTCGGACAGTTAGGCTGTTTCCAGATACTTGCTATTATGAACAATGCTGCCATAAACATGGGGGTGCATTTCTTCTTTTCAAATAGTGCTACGGTGTTCTTGGGGTATATTTCTAACAGTGGTATAGCTGGGTTAAAAGTCAGTTCAATTTTTAATTTTTTGAGGAATCCCCATACTGTTTTCCACAGTGACTGCACCAGTCTGCATTCCCACCAGCAGTGCAGAAGGGTTCCCTTTTCTACACATCCTCTCCAGCACTTATTCTGTGTTGTTTTATTGATAAGCGCCATTCTGACTGGTGTGAGGTTGTATCTCATTGCGGTGTTAGTTTGTAGTTCTCTAATGATTAGTGATTTCAGCATTTTTTCATATGCCTGTTGGCCATCTGTATGTCCTCTTTGGAGAAGTGTCTATTTATTTTGCCCATTTTTGGATTGGTTTGTTTGTCTTCCTGATATGAAGTTTTACAAGTTCTTTATAAATTTTGGTTACTAACCCCTTATTAGATGCATTGTCAAATATATTTTCCAATTGTGTAGTTTGTCTCTTTATTCTGTTCTTATTGTCTTTAGCTGTGCAGAAGCTTTTTCAGTTTGATAAAGTCCCATTTGTTTATCCTGTTTTTTATTTCACTTGCCCATGGAGACAAATCGGCAAATATATTACTGTGAGAGATGTCAGAGAGCTTACTGCCTATGTTTTCTTCTAAGATGCTTATGGTTTTATGGCTTACATTTAAGTCTTTTATCCATTTTGAGTTTATTTTTGTGAGGGTGTAAGTTGGTGGTCTAGTTTCATTTTTTTGCAGGAAGCTGTCCAATATTCCCAACACTATTTGTTGAAGAGGCTCTCTTTACTCCAATATATGTTCTTACCTCCTTTGTCAAATATCAGTTGTTCATAAAATGTGTGGGTTTATTTCTGGGTTCTCAGTTCTGTTCCATTATTCTATATGCCTGTTCTTATGCCAGTACCAGGCTGTTTTCAGGACAATGGCCTTATAATACAACTTGATATCCGGAAGTGTGATACCTCCCACTTTATTCTTCCCTTTCAAGAGTGGTGAGGCTATTCATGTTCTCTTTTGGTTCCATATAAATTTTTGGAATATGCGTTCTATATTTTTGAAGTAAATCATTGGTATTTTAATTGGTATTGCATTGAATTTATAAACTTCTTTTGGTAATATAGACATTTTAATAATGTTTATTCTTCCAAACCATGAGCATGGTATATGCCTCCACTTGATTGTATCTTCCCTGATTTCTTTTATCAATATTTTATAATTTTCTGAGTATAAATTTTGAATTTCCCAGGTAAAATTTATTCCTAGGTACTTTATTATTTTGGTTGCAATGGTAAAGTGGATTGATTCCTTAATTTCTCTTTCTGACAGTTCGCTGTTAGTGTATAAAAATGCCTCTGATTTCTGAGTATTAATTTTATATCCTGCCACTTTGCTGAATTCATTTATCAGGTCCAGTAGTTTTTTGACTGAGACTTTAGGGTTTTCTATATACAATATCATATCATCTGCAAATAATGATACTTTTAATTCTTTTCCAATTTGTATGCCTTTTATTCCTTTTTCTTGTGTCATTGCTGTGGCTAGGACTTCTAGAACTATGTTGAATAAGAGTGATGAAAGGGGGCACCCCTGCCTGGTTCCTGATCTTAAGGGGATTGCTTTTAATTTTTGCCCATTGAGTATGATGTTGGCTGTGGGCTTCTCATAGATGGACTTTATCATGTTGAGGTATGTTCCCTGTATTCCCACTTTGCTGAGAGTTTTAATCATAAATAGGTGCTGGATTTTATCAAATGCTTTTTCTGCATCTATTAAAAATATCATGTGGTTTTTCTCCTTCCTTTGTTTATGTGATGAATCACATTGATTGATTTGTGAATATTGTACCAGCCTTGCCTCCCAAGAATAAATCCCACTTAATCATGGTGTATGATTTATTTCATATATTGCTGGATCCAGTTTGCTAATATTTTGTTGAGGATTTTTGCATCTAAATTCATCAGGGATATTAGCCAATAATTACCTTTCTTTGTGAGGTCTTTGCTTGGTTTTGGAATCAGAATTATGCTCGCCTCATAAAAGGAGCTTGGAAGTCTTCCTTCCTCTTGAATTTTTTGAAATAGCTTGAGAAGTGTAGGAGTTAGTTCTTCTTTGAATATTTGGTAGAATTCACTTGTGAAGCCATCAGGCCCAGGACTTTTCTTTTTGGGGAGTTTTTTGATAACTGTTTCATTCTCATTTGGTGTAATTGGTCTGTTTAGGTTTTCTGATTCTTCCAGATTTATTTTTCGAAGATTATATGTTTCAAGGAATTTGTCCATTTCATCTAGGTTGTATAGTTTTTTGGCGTACAGTTCTTCATAGTATTTTCTTACAATATTTTGTATTTCTGTTGTGTCAGTTGTTATTTCTCCACTCTCATTTCTAATTTTATTTATTTGAGTCCTCTCTCTTTTTTTCCTGGTGAGTCTGGTTAAAGATTCATCGATCTTGTTTACCTTTTCAAAGAACCAGCTCCTGGTTTTATTGATCCTCTGTATTGTTTCTTTAGCCTCTATGTCATTTATTTCTACTCGGATCTTTATTATTTCCTTCCTTCTACTAGGTCTGGGCTTTACTTGCTGCTCTTTTTCTAGTTCTTTTAGATGTAAGCTCAAGTTGTTTATTTGAGCTTTTTTTAGCTTCTTGAGGCATGCCTATAATGCTATAAACTTCCCTCTCAGGACTGCTTTTGCTGTGTCCCATAAATTTTGTGTGATGTATGCTCATTATCATTCATATCTAGGAGTTTTTTAATTTTTTCTTTGATCTCATTGTTTACCCATTCATTATTTAATAACATGCTATTTAGTTTCCAAGTTTTTGAGCATTTTTCATTTTCTCTGTTGTGGTTGATTTCTAGTTTAATGCCGTTGTAATCAGAGCAAGTGCTCAATATGATTTCAATCTTCTTAAATTTGTTGAGACTGCTTTTGTGCCCTAACATGTAATCTATTCTAGAGAATGTACCATGAGTGCTTGAAAAGAATGTATATTATGCTGTTTTAGGGTGAAAGGTTTTAAAGTTCTCTATTAAATCGAGTTGATCTAATATGTCCTTTAAGTCTGCTGTTTCTTTGTTAATTTTCTTTCTTCAGGATCTATCTAAAGATGTTAATGGGGTACTGAAATCCCATACTATTATATTATTGCTGTTGATCATGCCCTTTAAATCCATCAAAGTCTGCTTTATATATTTAGGTGCTCCTATAATAGGTGCGTAGATATATATATCTTCCTTTTGAATTGCTCCCTTTATCATTATGTAGTGACCCTCTTTATCTCTAACTATAGTATTTGTTTTAAAGTCCATTTTGTCTGATATAAGTATTGCTACACCAGCTTTTTTTTTCATTTCCATTTGCGTAAATTTTTTTTTCATCCTTTTATCTTCAGTTTGTGTGCATCTTTTGATATAAGGTGTGTCTCTTGTAGACAGCATATGTATGGGTCTTGTATTCTTATCCAGGCAGCTACCCTATGTCTTTTGATTGGATCATTTAATCCATTTACATTTAAGGTTATTATTGATATGTAATTGTTTGTTGCCATTTTATTCTTTAAAACTATATTCCTCTTTTGCTATATTCTTTTTTCTGCTTTGATCTGTTTACAACAGGTCTCTTAGCATTTCTTCCAGCCTTGGTTTGGTTGTAGTGAATTCCTTGAGTTTTTTGTGTGTTTTTTTTTGTCTGTAAAGCTTTTTATTTCTTATTCAATTTTAAATTATAGCCTTGTTGGATAAAGTAGTCTTGTTTGTACGCTCTTGTTCTGTATTACTTTGAATATTTCTTGCCATGATCTTCTGGCCTCAAGTGTTTCTTTTGAGAAGTCTATAGTCATCCTTATGGGGGCTCCTTAGTAGGTAATAGTCTTCTTTCCTCTAGCAGCTTTTAATATTTTCTCTTTATCACTTAGCTTTGGTATTTTAATTATGATGTGTCTTGGTGTTGATTTCTTTGGGTTTCTCCTTATTGGAGTTCTCTGTGCTTCCTGAACATGTGAGATGTTTTCCTGCCTTAATTGAGAAAATTTTTCAGCTATGTTATGCTTGAACAAGGTCTATCCCTTGTTTTTTCTATTCTTCTTCAGGAACCCTTATGGTGCAGATATTATTTCTCTTCATGTTGTCACAGAGCTCCCTTAGTTTCCTCAGACTTTTTGAGTCTCTTTTTTTTCTGCTCTGTTCTCATGCCTTTATTTACCATGTCCTCTAACTTGCTGATTCCATTCTCCACTTCATCCATCCTGCTTTTAATTTTTTCCATTGTGTTCTTTTTTCAAATATTGTATTTGTCATTTCTGACTGATTCTTTTTTATTATTTCAATATCCTTTTTTATATTTGCTATCTCTTTATTTAGGTGTTTGTAATGACCATCTATTGTTGTTCTAATATTTTTGAGCATCCTAAAAATCATTATTTTAAACTCTGCATCTGGAAATTTGGTTATATCTGATTCATTTAGGTCATTTTCTGGGGATTTCTCTTGGTTCATTTGTTTCATTTCTCCACCTTTGCATTTTCTCTGAGTAAAGGAAGGTTTTGTTGACTGGAGTCCACAGGGTATGGCCTCTGTTCCCTAGGTATGGTCTGTATGCAGGCCCGCCACCCCCTCTTCTGCTGCTGCCTAGGGCTTTTGGGTTTGGGCATTGCTCGTTCCTGTTCACTGGGGCTGTTTCTGTGGTTTCCACCTCTCCTTCATGGGAGTGGCTGTGATCACGTGCTTGGATGCACAAGCCTTGGTGGCCTTGGCCTTTGCCCTGCCCCCATTTATGACATTATGCTCGGCTCTGATATCAGTGGCAGCACCTTTGCTCAGCTGTATGTCTCCGCCTTTTTTCAGGCTTTTGCCCTGCCCTTGCAGGAAGAGCTCGCTTTTGGGATGGCTGCAAGCCCTGGATCCACAGGCCAGGTAATACTGCATGCCCATACTCAGTAGCGGTACTCTGCCTGTTCTGGGCTTTTGGCTCCACCCCTGTGGGGGGAACCAGCTCCCAAGTCAGGCCACAAACCTCGGTTCCACAGTCAGGGCAAGGTTGTGCTCCTGCGCCCTTGCTCCAGGGCTGGTCTCCACCTCTTCTGGGGTTCCTGCCCCTCTACTGCAGGTTAGATCACAGGCTGCCAACAGCTGGACTTGACCGCTTCTGCCCACCTACTGCTCCTCAGCCGGGCAAGACTGAGCTCACACTTGAGCCCAGTAGCAGCCAGCCAGCTTCTGCCCCTGTCGACAGAACTGCGCCTGTGCGTCCCACTGCCGCCTACCCTTGGGCGAGCCCTCAGCCATGAGGTGTGTGGGCTCTGCTGTTAGAACTCTAATACTCACTACTGTAGACCTGAATGCTCCTTCCTTCTAAACGACTCTGCTCTGAGTGCCATGGGGGAGCTTGTTTAGCTGCTCTCCTGCTTCCCATTGCTGGTCTTGCTGTTTCTGGGGGAAATATTTACTTCTGATTTGGGGAGTAACTCGTCCCAGGAGTTAGAGTGGCTGTCTCCCAAAATGTTTCTCCCTATGCCTCCTAGATTACACTCTCTTCCTGCTACTCTGGTATTCTCCTCTCTCCCTGTCCCCGGAGCTGCGGGTGAGTTGTTGTGAGAAACATTTTCTGCATGGTCCCTTTAAGAAGGATCCTAAGTCTGAGAAATCAGACTCTTTCTCACAAACAG
The DNA here is from genome assembly GCF_036850765.1 of Saccopteryx bilineata. Taxonomy (NCBI): domain Eukaryota; kingdom Metazoa; phylum Chordata; class Mammalia; order Chiroptera; family Emballonuridae; genus Saccopteryx; species Saccopteryx bilineata. The sequence goes on along the minus strand of NW_027095504.1, from coordinate 65,492 downwards.
CATCCTGACTTGTTTCCAGGTAAATACTGTCCTTATGCCTCTTCTGGGCTCTGGGGCTGCAGGTTGGGGCTTTGTTCCTAGGGCTCAGGACCCTCCAATCTCTGCCCAACTCACTTCCCACCAAGCTAGTCTCTCCTGGCTGCTGTTTGCTCCAGGGAGCTGGGCCCCTCTTCGCATTTCTGGTTTCCCTACCAGTCTTGGTGTGGCATCTTTAGTGTTCCTTGGTTGAAGAGTCCTCTTAGTTTAGTCCAAAGTTGGTTTTTCCAGAAGATAGTTCTTAACATTATTCTGTAATCCACTTTGGTTCTGAGAGGTGGATGTTAGTACGTCTGCCTACTCCAGTGCCATCTAGTCTCTCTTGCTCACATTTTTCCTTTCTTCTCTCTTTCTTTTTTTTCCTCTTTCATAGAAAGTTTTTTAATAAATTTGAAAAGGAGACCTTTTGTCAACTGTGGTCAGGAAGAGATGTCAGTTACTAGCTTAGTTTATTTTAAAATTGTTGACCAATAGCTTTCATCTGGCTTGTCCTCTCAACCAGAAGAAACATTGTGAAGGACAATCCAGAGGATTGCTGACCATCCATGTGGCAGGCCAGCATAAAATTTCAGTACGACTCAGAGGCACCCTGTGTGCACTGATGTCTTGACAGTTGTCTGGTCGAGCTCTCGAGGTCTGTTGTCAACCTGGAGACTCCAGAGTCTGCAGGACACAGGAAGAAATATTTTTCTTCTGCTGCTGTTTTTTGTTTTGTTCTGTTTTTTATTTTACCTGGTAAGTACAGAAGCTAGGATGCCAAAAGAGCCAAGTGAGCTTGGCAAAGGCTGGAGAAGAGGGTTTCTGCAAGAACAAATCTCAGAGGTGCCAGCCAGCCTTCCAAGATGTGAGGGGGCAGGAGGGAGTAAGGTACCACATGGCCTGATGCTCCTTAACTTCAGAAACATTTCCTTTTTACAAATTCAAGTAATTTAGCATAGAAAAATTTGGTTAAAAGCTTTGGTTTCTAGTTAGGGTGTTGTGTATGTGTGTGTGTGTGTGTGTGTGTGTGTGTGTGTGTGTGTGTATGTTTTAAGCTGTTTACTCAAATGTTTCCAACAGATATTATGCTGGAAATGTATTAAATGTTATATTGGTTGTTTCTCCATGTGAAGTGCAGAAACTCTTAAAAATAGATGCAACTTTTGCATTAGGAATGATGGTGCTTATTCCAGTTTGCATTTTTATGGTGAAATAAACTCCTTTTCCAATGAACTGGTATTTCTATACATTTTTGAGTATTTTAAGTTTTTTGTGCTCTTTTTTTGAGCTAAAACTAGTTGAGTGCTTTTGAAACTGATAGAAATCACTGGCAGATCATCAGCCTAGCATGTGGATATCCTGGATTCTATTCCTGGTAAGGACTCAAAGGAGAATTGCCCATTCACTTCTCCACCTCTGCCTCTTCCTCTTATCTCTCTCTATGTCTTCCCCTCCTGCAGCCATGGCTTGACTGGTTTGAGCACATAGGCTCTGGGTGCTAAGGATGGCTCCATGTCCTCAGGTGCTGAAAATAGCTCTGTTGCGAGCCAGGTTCCAGATGGGTAGAGCGATGTCCCAGAATGAGTTTACTGGGTGAATCCTTGTCGGGGCACATGTGAGAGTCTGTCTCCCCTCCTCTCATTTGGAAAATAAAATCACTTGCTTTTCCTAGGACTGCTAATTTGCAGTGATCTTTTTTGAGGTACTGTTATTAAATAGCTGATGGTAGGAGAGTCCTGGATACTAAGATCCATTCAGTTTGTTTTACAAGAACCAAAATTTAGCAAAGTCACTAAATCAACTCTTTAAAACTCTAATGAGCCACTTTTCAATAAACAAAGCATTTTTATTTGTTTGTTTGTTTTCCCTAAGAGAGTCAGGGTCACAGATAGGGTTGGCCCTTGCTGGAACCACTGCAATAACTCTGCATTGAAGCACAGACCTCTCTGTGTGGACAGCACATCATGGTCCTCTTCCATCCCAGTTCCCATCACTGTCACATCTGTGATGGGCAGAGCAGACTTGTTCATTCCTTTCCCTGGCATGGCTTTGTCACCAGCCAAAGTGGGGGTACATGGTGCTCTTCAGAGGCCCTCTGGAGCTGACGGACAATAAGCCCCATGGAGGTCCATACAGCAGGCATAAACACAGCATGTCCAAGGATCAGGAAGAAGTGGGGAAAAGGTGTCAGCAGAGAAAATTGCAACAAGAGGAGTAGTGGTAGATGGAAGAGACCAAATAACTCTGCTGAGTCATGAACTTCCCACCAAGCCAGAATCAGTGGCTTTGAGCTGGGCATGAGGTGATATAACTTGGAGGGACAACAGGTTGAGGAGGTGGGCTGTGTGGTAGAAGAGTGCATGTGGACATGCTGTCCTGGGAAATAGTTCAGGGAGGGTAGAGGTGACAAAATTGGTTTTAGGTGGCTCTGTGGGTGTTTTGGATGTGTGTGAAGGTGGTTCTAGGACATCTGGAGAATGCCATCTCTGAATTGATAGAATGAGGTATTGCCATGAATGTGACTCAGCAATCTGCATTTTAAACACACCCTCTATTCACACTCCAGAACCACAGAAGGTAGAGTGGGAGCACACCTCTCCATGCCAGCCCACTCCTACTTACCTCCCTACTTACCTCCTTTCTAAAAGAGGGGTGGTGACCTCTCCATAATGTGTCCATAATCCATAGTGGGCACATACTTTGTTCTCCTTGCAATCTTATTGGTTTTGAATTTGTACTTTGATTAGACACATACATGTTAATGTTTGTCATGTCTTCTTGGAGAACTAAATCATTTGCTCATTGGAGATGCCCTTCTTTACCTTTGATCACTTCCCATTCAGTGGTCAGTGGGGAGTAGGCAATCTAGGGGAAACAAGTTTCCATTATGATTTATGGTCTTGTCTCATAGACACACATATTCAACATCAAACCCAGTCAAGAACAGGAGGGTTGAGGCAAGCAGAATAGATGTTATTTCTCTTCAGGTTCTTTGTTGAGATAAAGGACAGTGGTAAATGTTTCTGACATAGCAGTTATTAAAAAAAGAACCAGAAAAACACAATGAAGATTATTCAGAAACCAGAGTACCTGGTAATAAACCATTTTATAAACTGACCCTCATCTGCGGAGGAAGCAGGGAAGGCAGTGATTTGCATGGGGATCAAATAAAGTACAAGTTGTCTCTCTGGGATCCTAGTTGTTTGATCTCTTCTCTGCAGGTACTTGTCTCCTTGATGAATTTGAATGGGGTTTTTCATTTATTAGGCTCATTTATTTCTTTGAATTCTCTTAATTTTTCTAGAGGTTATTAGGAATAAAACATGGATAATAAGTGGGAATGGAGATTAATAGAAATAAGTTCATTACTGATTAGGATTCATAAATGAGCCAAGATTATCCTCAGTGCTGAGGTGACTATTGTAAATGAGGACTGTGAATCAATGAGGACATATTTGTTGGAGAGATTGAAGGTTTAAACCCTAGAACTATTTGTCCCATAGATGTCTGGGGTAAGATTGGAGGGCTAGTTTCTTTCTCTCTGTTTTTCTCCCTCTGTCTCTTTCTCATAATCCCTGTGTCTCTGTTATTCTATAATATTTTGTACCAGGGCTCTTCCTTGGTGACTATTATCTCATTGTGAATAGGTGGTGGGAAAAACAATTTAAATCACAGTCTTGGCTGAAATTGTACAAAATGGAGATAGCATGATCCTGGCCAGTTGGCTCAGTGAATAGAGTGTTTGCCTGATGTGCAGACCTCCGACATCAGGGTTTCATCCCCAGTCAGGGTACACATGACAAGCCACCATCTGCTTCTCTTCCTTTCCCTCTCCCTCTTCTCTCTTTTGTGCTCACAGCCAGTGACTCGATTGGTTTGAGTATCGGCCCTGGGCACTAAGGGTAGCTTGGCTGGTCCAAGAGTCAGCCTCAGGTGCTAAGGATGACTCAGTTTATTCCAGTATTAGCCCCATATGGGGGTGCTGGGTGGATTCTGATTGAAGCGCATGTGGGAATCTGTCCCTCCATCTCCCCTGCTCTTTTTTTAAAAGTAGAAATAGAATTATTCTGAACTCAAGGGGAAAAGTGTGATGTAAGCTGATCCCCTCCTAGTCTGAATGTACATTGAGCTGTTAATGTCCTTCTGTCCTTAGCTGAGACCTTGATGTTCCTATGCTTTTTTTGCTGATAACCTCCCTGATATTGAGTAGGGTCCATGTCATTGCTGTGTTCAAACTCTCCATGGATCCAGGTGCTGGCAATGACTGTCCAGAGTGTCACATTCTTGGGCCATGATCCAGGGAGGAGCTAGGCAGAAATGTTTCGCAGATGAAAGGGGATAAGGTTTTTAGGTAGTTTGTGCTGTGCCATGCACTGGGATGTGATTGTGGCTCTTGTGTACTCTGAAACCTAAAGACCTGTACTTCATGAGAGTTGGGAAACTGGAAAAATGCAGAAATTGTTTGGGGAGTGTTCCTAATCAAAGATTTGAGATCAATTAACAGAGAAAATTGATTCAACATCTTCACTTCTACAAACCTTGAGTCTGTTGAGTGAATAACAGAGATTCTACCTGCTCTGATTTTATAGGTTTTTGTTTGTTTTGTTTTTATTTGAGCTTTAAGTTTATTCATGGTAATGAGCCTGTACCCCTCCTCCACTATACTCCCCTTGTCTATCACCTCCTAGCTCACAAATGCAGGAGAAATACCCAATGACCCACCCAATAACCTTTGTCACCATCTTCTTGGACTCCCTAATTCCTTCCCTATTATTGCCTTGTGGTATTTGACCTGGGGTGACTACGCTCTGAGGTCCTATAATGGCTCATAGGTTCTCGATACACTGATCACTTTAAGAGGAGTGGGTTTTCTTTTTCTTTTTCTTTTCCATGTGAGAAGAGGGTAAATAGACAAACAGACTCCTGCATGCACCCTAGTGGGGATCTACTCAGTGACCCCCATCTGGGTCCGATGCTTGAATCAATCAAGTTAACTTCAGGGCCGGAGGCCAATATAATTGGAAACAGAGTAGACCAGCCAAGCCTCTGGCTGTGAGGGGAAGAGAGAGAGAAGGGGGGGAAGGAGGTGAAAAAAAGCAGATGGTCACTTTTCATATGTGGCCTGACTTGGTATCAAACCTGGAATGTTCGCACACTCAGCCAATGCTCTATCTACAGGGTCTTCTGATATGCCTGACAAAGTGCCTCCAGCTTCTTGATTTTCCCCCTTGTGGAGGAAAAAGTGACATTTCATAAATCTGACTACAAGTAACCTCCCGGGTGATTTGATCACATTTTTCGAACTAGGTGGGTCATAATAGGTCCTCATGGCCCAAGCTTTTAAGCACTTCAGTAAAAAGTTTATCTTTCACTTAAGGAAAAACCATCTCCACCCCTTATTTTTTTACTGTGCATCCTTAGAGGCATAACAACCCTGAAGGAAATATCTGATTTGTTAACCTGTAATCTGATCCCCACCTAGCTCTCTCCAATCTCCATGTACTATTTCTTATCTTTCCTCCTTAACCTCAAATGCATAAAATGGATGAAAACTTTCATTTTAGAAAGCATTTGATATCTTACTACCTGACATGTCCTTTGGCTCAGATAAGCTCTTATAAAAATTATGTACATATTTGGACATTCCTGTACCAACAACATCTTTATACTAACAAGACTGCACCATCCTCTACTTCTTTATGTTATCTTGTTCTGGTTACTAAGAAGGAAATGACCACAGCATCCCAGAGTGTCCTAGGACAGTGGGTCTGGGGCTGAGACAGCAGCTTTGCCCCTATGGGGTCCTATTATTTGCTTTCAACAAAATGGAAGAAGGAACCGCTCAAGTTGTTTCTAACAAATGCAAGAGGAAGTGCTTCCCCAGCTCCTTATACTCAGAAGCAGAGAGAAACTGGATTCTTATTTTTGGCCCTATATCTGTATCTCTTAATTCACTATGAGTGCGAGGACACCAAGAAACACAGTTAGGTGTGTTAAGAAACAGAGAGCACAAGGAAGTGAATTTTGATGATAACTACAGGGTGGCTATTTGATTATATTTATACCTTATTGTTCCTAAATCCTGGAATATGTTTGCTTTCTTTATTTATTTAAAAAATACTTATTGGGGATTCTATGCTTGTGGGATGACTGGGGGTATATTGTAAAATTCTCCGTCTTTTTAACATCACACTTAAAATTGTCTTTTGAAGCAGTCCTGTTGAGATATAATCCACATACCAAAATCATTACCCATTTAAAGTGGGTGAAACATTTTTTTACTCATTCTGAGTTTCACACCAAATGCAATGATCTACACTGAGAACATTTTTATCACCCCAGCCAAAGGAACCTACCAGCTGAGTTTACTTTTTAAAGAAGTCTGCTATGTGTGAACTCTTTTATGATTTATACCTCAATTCTCCCCTATAACAATGGGATTTTCCTTTGTCCTTGTTTTTGAGACTCTACCTCTGGAAAAGGAATCCACACATCGTCCTTGAATTTCGTGCATCAGCTTCCATTCTGTGAGGAGCATGTCTGACTCCTTTCAACGCTCATTCTCATTACTAAATTAGTTGCCTTAAAGAAGATTTCAGTTATTCTGCAGCTCAGAGAATTTATCCATCTTAAAAAAAACCTGCCTATGGTTTAATAAAGGGAATTTGAGAGATGGATGTTGTGGTGCACCCGCAACATACCGGAACAGGAACCCCAAACTGCTGCAATCAATTTGGGTTTTAAACAATGACCACTGGTCTGCCCACTGCGCCTCTCGCAATGGACAGCGATGAGCCTGTGGGGAGAGGGGGTATTTATAGGAAAAACCCACAGATATTTCAGCATGTTTGTACAATATCTTTGCAAAAGCAAACAAGCACACACTGTTGTAAGATAATAAATCACCTTCCTGCAATATCTGCGGGGCTGACGCACAAAAAATTCATCCTGCCTCTGTTAGTAAGATTAGCAATGCTGACGCCATGAGAATTTTCTACTTTAGCGGTAGCTATAAGCTAAATTATGTCAGGGGTCCTCCCCAGCATGGGCTGGCACTCAGTACAATGGGAACCTTCCGAATGGTCATGAGTTAGCTATGGCAAACCCTTAACCTGGGGCAAAGAAAAGGCAGTAGAAGCAAAACTATGAGTTTATGGCTATCATGGTTAATCCAATGTGTGAGTAATCATAAGAAAGGCAAGTATGTTAAACCTTATTAATAAACACCTGCCCAACCTACATGACCTCTTCCTAGTGACTGTTAGAATTTAAAAGAAAAAGGTCATGTTTTAATTATATGCAGATTTTTAATTATTTAAATAATAATGACAAGATAGCTGCAACTATTTGTTTGTCAAGAAAGACAGCCCTGGCCGGTTGGCTCAGCGGTAGAGTGTCGGCCTAGCGTGCGGAGGACCTGGGTTCGATTCCGGCCAGGGCACACAGGAGAAGCGCCCATTTGCTTTTCCACCCCTCCGCCGCGCTTTCCCTCTCTGTCTCTCTCTTCCCCTCCCGCAGCCGAGGCTCCGTTGGAGCAAAGATGGCCCGGGCGCTGGGGATGGCTCTGTGGCCTCTGCCCCAGGCGCTAGAGTGGCTCTGGTCGCAACATGGCGATGCCCAGGATGGGCAGAGCATCGCCCCCTGGTGGGCAGAGCTTTGCCCCTGGTGGGCGTGCCGGGTGGATCCCGGTCGGGCGCATGCGGGAGTCTGTCTGGCTGTCTCTGCCTGTTTCCAGCTTCAGAAAAATGAAAAAAAAAAATAAAATAAAAAAAAGAAAGACATACAGTAATAAACAGCATTAACACACGAAAGCAATACCCCTTAGAAGATGTCATAATACAGAAGCTTGCGTCCAGATAAGTGTATAGGCATTTAAGAATAAATCTATAAAGGTGCACCACCTTCTCTGAAATAGAAAATGGCATTAAATGCCAAAAACACAACTGAATGAATGGAGATCACCTATGGGAGACTTCCATGGTACACATCATATCTCCTAGAACTGGTCTGTACAGACAAGGTTATTTCAATCAAAATAACAGGTAGAATTTTTAGATAATTTGATAGACTAGTTTTAAATTCATACAGAAGTCCATAAACTGGGAAAGATATACTAAAGAATAAATGGTGTAGGGTGTAGAGTAGTAGTGAGATGATTATAGCATATATCAGGATTTATTGTGGCTGGTATTAAGAATGGTAATGTGGTCCTGGACAGATAGCTCATTTGTTTGCAACATTCTCCCAACATAACAAGGTTACAGGTTCCATTCCCAGTCAAGGCACATACAAAAATCACCCAGAGAAAGCTGGCCCAGAACACCAACTGGATGAACAGAGCTGAATAGGAACCAGAAGTGGGTGTAGATAAGGAACATTGTGAAAGATGAAGGGTTTTTCAAATTAAAGAACAAAAGTGTGAGTGGGTTTTAAACAGTGTTTGGAGATGTCATTTTTCATATGATGAATTTTAATTGAATTTAATTATTTTATTTTATTTTATAAAAGCCCTGGCCAGATTGCTTGGTTGCTTAGAGCATTATCTGGAAGCACAGAGGTTGCTGGTTAGATCCCTGGTCAGGCTATCTATAGGAGTGGATCAATGTTTCTTTCCCTCTCTCTTTTTCTTCCTTCCTTTCTCTCTAAAATCAATAAAATAAGCAAAATAAGTAACAAGTAAAATGAAGAACTTAAAAATAATTTAAAAAGTTGAAAATAATATAAAATTAATTAAAATAAATAATTTGGGCTTTAAAGTATTTTTTGTGACAGAGACAGAGACACAGAAAGGGACAGATAGGGACAGACAGACATGAAGGGTGAGAGATGAGAAGTAGCAATTTTTCATTGAGGCTCCTTAGTTGTTCATTGAATTTTTTCTCATATGTGCCTTGACTGAGGGACTAGCAGAGTGAGTGACTCCTTGCAAGCATCCCTGGAGTCAAGATACTGACCTTGGGCTTCAAGCCAGCTACCTTTGGGCTCAAGCCAGTGACCTGGGGCTATGTATGATCCCCTACTCGAGATGGTAACCCCGAGATCATGCTGGTGAGTCCTCACTCAAACTTTCAACCTTGGGGTTTTGAACCTGACCCGGCTCAATTAATGATCTAAATATTGGCCTGTGTTTTATCAGGTATCAGAATGTTATTCATTTTTGATGATGAATAATATTATCCTACTCTGTATAAGACATATATTATTATTCATTTATCAACCCAGTGGACACTTGGGCAGGCTTCACGCCTTGGCTACTGTGAACAGTGCTGCCATGAATACAGGTATAGAGCTATCTCTTCAAACCCCTCCATTCAATTACTCTCTTTGTCAACTGCAGCTGAAGTTGTTTGATGTTTCCTGAGGCCCTGGAGCCACTGGACTTTGATGCAGTGGCCTCATATCTGGGGACTTCCCCCTGGAAGAGAAAGATACTTCTGGAAACCTATGTGTCCCTGAAGCTCCTTCAAGTGGAAATGAGGGGAGTAAAAAGTAAGGGGTTATTTGAAAAGGGCCCCTTTTACATTATTTCAAATGTATACTGTCAGCACTCTTTTTTGTATAGAGCCAGAGGTTAAGTATCTTCAAGGTTGTGAGCTGTGTGGTGTCTGTATCAGCCTCTCCTCTCTGCCTTTGGAGCATCAAAAACATTAAGGAAATGAATGGGTGTGGCTAGCTTACAAGAAAACATTATTTACAAAAGCGGGCTGGGGGTTGGCTCAGCGGTAGAGCGTCGGCCTAGCGTGCGGAGGACCCGGGTTCGATTCCCGGCCAGGGCACACAGGAGAAGCGCCCATTTGCTTCTCCACCCCTCCGCCGCGCTTTCCTCTCTGTCTCTCTCTTCCCCTCCCGCAGCCAAGGCTCCATTGGAGCAAAGATGGCCCGGGCGCTGGGGATGGCTCCTTGGCCTCTGCCCCAGGCGCTAGAGTGGCTCTGGTCGCAACATGGCGACGCCCAGGATGGGCAGAGCATCGCCCCCTGGTGGGCACAGCGTCGCCCCTGGTGGGCGTGCGGGGTGGATCCCGGTCGGGCGCATGCGGGAGTCTGTCTGACTGTCTCTCCCTGTTTCCAGCTTCAGAAAAATGGAAAAAAAAAAAAAAACAAACAAAAGCGGGCTGGGGTCCAGATGTAGCATCCAGGCAACAGGTTGCTGATGTCTGTTCTAGAGGTTTACACATGCTGGTGTGTGCATAGGTATCTAATGAACAAAAGAAAATTTGGGGGGGAAAATGACAACAGAGTGATCATACTTTTTCTGTTTTAATCTTTAATTTTAATTGTGGAAACAACACATAGAAAATTTACCACTTGAAACACTTTAAGTGTACAATTCAGAGACCTTAATTAAGTACATTTTCATGTTTTTGCAACCACTACTACCATCATCTCCAGAAATTTTCATCTTCCCAAAGAGAAGCTCCATACTCACTAAACATTAACTCCTTATCATTCTCTCCCTATGTCCTCTGGCAACAATAATACTACTTTCTGTCTCTATAATCTTGTCTATTCTGGGTAACTGATATACACGGGCTCATACAGTGTGTTTGTGTGTGCGTGTAAGTGTGCGTGCGTGTGTTGGTTTATTTGTTTTTAATTTTAAATTTTAATTTTGAAAAACAAACTTAATAGGGTGAAATTGATCAGTAAGAGTACATAGATTTCACGCAAACATTTCTACAGCATTTGAACTGTTTATTATGTTGTATACCCATCACTCAAAGTCAACTCATTTTGCATCCCCTTGTATTTGTCCCTCTTTACACCCCTCTCTACCCCTTTTCCTCATAACCCTCTCCCCTGGTAACCACCTCATTTTTATCTGAGTCCATAAGACTCAATTTTATGTCCCACTTATGTGTCAAATAATATTCTTCTCAGCCTTTTCTGATTAACGTATTTCACTCAGTATAATGCTCTCAAGGTCTATCCATTGCGCAAATGGCAATGTCATCATTTCTTGTGGCCATAATACTGAGTAGTATTCCATTGTGTGTGTGTCTATATACACATGTATATGTATTTACAATGGAATACTATTGCTTCATCTATATCCAATCCTCTATTAAAGAACACTTTGGTTTTTTCTATGTCTTGGCCACTGTGAATAAGGCTGTGATGAACATGTGGGTGCATGATTTTGCTTACCAGATTATACCCAGTAGAGGGATTGCTGGGTCAAAGAGTAGTTCTATTAATTTTTTGAAGAACTACCATACTGTCTTCCATAATAGTTGTACCAGGTTACATTCCCACCCACAGTGAATGAGAATACGTTTTTCTCCACAGACTCTCTAACACTGGTTTTCAACTCTCTTTTTGATAATAGGAAATCTAAATAGTGTCAGATGGTATGTCACTGTCATTTTGACTTGGATTTCTCTAATAGCTAGTGAAGACAAGCACTTTTTATATATCTATTTGCTTTTTGTAGGTTTTCATGGGAGAAATGTCTGCTCAGGTCCTCTTCACATTGTTTTTTTTTTTCTTAAGTGAGAAGCAGGCATGCAGAGGGACAGACTCCCACATGAGCTCCAACAAAGATACACTCAACAAGCCCTCTATGGGGCAATGCTACGCCCAGTCAGGCCATTGTTCATTTGCTTGCCAACTGAGCTACTTTAGTGCCTGAGGCAAGGCCATGGTGCCATTCTCATGGCCCAGGGCAAACTTGCTCCAACAGAGCCATGGTGGTGAGAAGGGAAGAGAGAGTAGGGGGTGAGAGAGAGGAGGAAGGGTAGAGAAGCAGATGGTCACTTCTCCTGTGTGCCCTGACTAGTAATCGAGGTCGGGCTCTCCACATTTTGTAATTGGATAGTTTGTTTGATATGAGCTTTGTGAATTCTTTATATGTTTTGGATATAAGCCCCTATTGGAACTGTTGTTTGTGAAAATTATCTTCCATTTTGTTGGCTGCCTTTTGGTTTTTTCATCAGTTTCTTTTCCCTGAAGGTACTTTTTAGTTGGATATGGTGCCATTTATTTATTGCTGCTTTTACTCTCTTGCCTTTAGGGTCAAAGTTATTAAATGTTTTCTATGGCTTAGATCCATAAGTTTAATGTGTATGTTTTATTCTATGTAATTTATTGCTTTAGATCTTAAGTATAGGTTTTGATTCATTTTGAATTAATTTTTTGCAGGGGGACAAACTGTAGTTGTTTTATTCTTTTGCATGTGGCTTTCTAATTTTCCCAGAGTCATTTATTGAAGAGGTTTTCTTTTATCCATTGTGTGTTTTTGACACATTTGTGAAAATTTATATCTCTTTACATACGTGTTTTTACTTATGGGCTCTGAGTACTGTTTCATTGGTCTGTCTGTCTTCCTGCTGTTTTGATTATCATGGCTATTATAAATTTTTGGTGTGTGTTTGTGTTCATTAAATTCCACATATAAATTAAATCAGATGGCATTTGATATTCCTTGCCTGCCTTATTTCACTTAGCATAATAATCTCCAGTTCCATCCATGCTGTTGCAAAAGTAAGATTTTCTTTTTTATGACCATATAATATTCCATTGTATAAATATACTATGAATTTTTATCTACTCCTTTACTGATGGCCACGTGGGCTGTTTCCAAATCTTGCATATTGCAAACAATGCTACAATGAACATGGGGCTGCATATAATCTTTTGATGTGTCTGAGATTGTTGGGATGTATTTCTATATGGGATAGCAGCATCTAAAAGCAGATTCATTAACTTTTTAAGGAAAGGCCATACTGTTTTCTACTTTGGCAATGAGTCTGCATTCCCACCCATAATACAGTAGGGTTCTATTTTCTCAACACCTTCACCAGCACTGTTGTTTGTTGATTTGTTAATGCAAACTATTCTGACAGGTGTGAGATGATATTTCATTGCGGTTTGAATTTGCATTTCTCTGATGATTAGTGACATTCAGCATATTCTTATACCTATTGGGCATCTATGTGTCCTCTTTAGAGAAATGTCCAGTCCAGTAAGTATTTTGCTCATTTTTTAAAATAAATTTTTAACTCATTGTGTTGATGTTTTTCAAGACCAGTGATTTTCAACCTTTATTTTTCATGGCACAAACACACACTAATTACAAAGTTCTGTGCCCCTGACTAAATACAACCATTTTCATCTCATGGCACAAATAAATAAGTTACTAAGGAAGAAGAGGTCAGGGCCCCTTTTTCTTTAGTAAATAGTTTATGAGTGCTTGAGAAACAAAGGTTGAAAGTCACAACCCATGCATCATGCTCACCCATGACACATCCAAAGTCTAATTTACTTTTACCATTTTGCTGTCCTATCTCTACCTTCACACAAACTTTCTCTCTAGAAATGCTACTCTGTTGCATTTATATGTTATGTGTGTGTATATATATGTGTGTGTATATACACACAAAACTTGGCTAATCCCTTCACCTTGTTTGAGCTTCATCCTCTCTTCCTCCTTTTCTATGACAGCTGTCCAGCTATTCCTTGTGACCCTGCCTCTGTTTCTGTTTTGTTCCTCACTTTATTGTGTTTACTAGATTCCACATATAAGTGAGATCATATGTATTTGTCTTTCTCTGCCTGCCTTATTTCACTTAGAATAATAATCTCCAGGATTATCCATGCCAATGCAAAATGTAAGATTTCTTTCTTTATAAGATTTGTTTTCTTTGAACATATGTTCCCTGATTTATTGACATCACCCCATTAAAATTAATGAAAACTTATATAAAAAAGAATGATGTAGTATTCAATTGTGTAAATGTTCCACAGCGTTTTTATCCACTCATCCTTGATGGGCATTTGGGATGTTTCCAGTTCTTGGCTTTTTGCAAACAATGCTCCAATGAACATGGGGTCCATATCTTCTTCTGTTTTTTTTTTGTTTGTGTTTAGCTTTTAAGTAAAAGATTATTTGTTGATGTTTATATGGTTTTATTTCTGACGTAATGATCCTGTACCATTATTTGTCCTTTTTTTCTGCCAGTACCATACTATTTTGATGATTGTAGCCCTGTAGTATAGTTTGAAGTCTTGTATTATGATACCTTCAGCTTCCTCTTTTTCTCTGAATTGTTTTTTTATTCAGGGTCCCTAATGGTTCCATACAAACCTTGTGATACTTTGTTCTATTCTGGTAACAAGATGACATTGGGATTTTAATGTGAATTGCATTAAATTTGTATATTTCTTTGGATAATATGGCCAATTTAATTGTATTTATTCTTGAAATCCATAAACATAAAATAATTTTCCACTTCATTTGTCTTTTTCAATTTCTTTTAGTAATTCTTTGTAGTTTCCGTGAATAGGTGTTTCATGTCTCTTAAGTTTTTATTTGTAGATAATTTATTTTCAATTTCTTGAAATTGTAAAGTGGATAGACAAATGATACATTAGAGAAAATTGGCAAGAGAGACACTTCTCATATCTCCCCATGAATTTTCAGCAAATTGAACAGCTATAACACAGAGAAGGAATCCCCACCAAGCTCACAGCCATGCCCGATAGACCTGCACAATTTAGACTCGAAGTTTGAAGGTGTAAAAAGCAGGACAGAAAATAAAACACATTCACTGCCTGCTCCAGCATGATTGTTTTATGTTTGTTTTGTTTTGTTTTTGTTTCTTCTAGTACTACAGGGATTAAGGAATCACAAGGCGCTAGGAATTTTCTTTTCTTCTAGGAATATGGACAGGGAAGATGGAAGTGACTCAGCTTCCTCCAGTTTGGAGGAACAGTGAAACTAAGTGTGGCAGAGAGAAGGGAGGGATACTAAACCAAAGTGGTGGCAAAGCACGTGGTCATGGCCAGTGTTCCCACTGTCTTTGCATAGCCCACACTTAGGCAGAGACATAGAAGTAAAAGTTCAGCTGCAACTAGCCCCCAGATCACATCTCCTTCACCTCACATGTATGGGAGAGGAGCAGAGAAAGACCCCATGCTAATTATCCACAGCCACTCTCTCCGCTAAAGAGCAGTGATGCTTTGCATCTGAGCCCCTGCTCTGTTAGGTTGTGGAGAGAAGCACCAGGAAAAAAGCTGTGAATTGATAAAGCCCTCACAAATGGCCCTAACTACCAATGTGACTGTGGCCCAACCTACATCAATGACACTGCAGCAACTCAGCAGATATCAGTCTGGAAATTTCAAAGAGCTGAAAATGGTCATGAACATGTACTGGAAAAAAGTAACTTCTCAAAACTAATATTTTTCTTTAAATTTTTTGTTTTTCTTTATTTTCTCTTAAATTTCTTTTACAAATTTTTATTTTTATTCTCATTTTAGTAATAATTTGTTATGATTTTTGTTTATTGTTATTCGTACTTGTCATTACTTTTGAAATCTTTATATTTTTAATTATATTTTTTCAATATACAATATTTAGTTGTTTCTTGTTAGAGTTTATTTTTAATTTTTGACAGAGACAGAGAGAGTGAGAGTCAGAGAGAGGGACAGATAGGGATGGACAGACAGGAAGGGAGAGAGTTAAGAAGCATCAGTTCCTCATTGTGACACCTTAGTTGTCCATGGATTGATTTCTTATATGTGCATTGACTAGGAGGCTACAGAAGAGTGAGTGACTCTTTGGTTAAGCCAGTTACCTTGGGATTAAACCAGTGACCTTGGGCTTCAAGCCAGTGATCTTTAGGCCAAAGCCAAAGACCATGGGTTCATGTCTATGATCCCATGCTCATGCTAGCTACCATGTGCTCAATTTGGTGAGCTCATGGTCAAGCCATATGAAACTATGCCCAAGCCAGTGTCATTGGGGCTTCAAAACTGGGTCCTGTACATCCCAGTAAAAGCTCTAACCACTTGGTCACTGACTGCTCAATCTCTTGTTAGAGTTTTTAAAAATACACTTTCAAATGCCATCAAGGAAGAAGAAATTATATAGTAAACCTTCACAAGAAATATAAGTAATTAAAAAGAAAATAAAATTTCCTGAAAGGAATTTCAGTGACATGGAAACCTGGACGTAAATGATAGAGAATTCCAAATTGAAGTTCTGAAAATACTCACTGAGATGTGAGAGAACACTCAGACAATTTAATGAATTTAATGAACTCTAAAGAAATTAATGAACAAAATGAATACTTCAACAAGGATACTGAAACTTTACAAACAGATATAAAGAACTCAGTATATGAACTGAAACTTGAGGAACAAGTATAGCAAACAGACAAGCCAGATGGGGAAAGAATCAGAGACGTTGAAGACAGGCAACTAGAGATGTTACAGAAGGTAAAAGAGAAACTCACAGATTTAAAAACAGCATGAAAGTTCTACAAGAATTACCTGACCCTATCAGAAAGAGTAATATAAAAAAATGGGTATATTAAAAGAAAAAAAGAGGGAGAGGGGAATGGAGAGCCTATTCAAATGAATAATTGTTGAGAATTTCCCAAGCACATGAAATCAGATCCTGAAATCCAAGAAGAAAACAATTCCAAGTTACTTCAATCCAAACAGACCAAGACACATCATAATAAAATTATCAAAAAGCAATGACAAAGAAAGGATCCTCAAAGCAGCTACAGGAAAAGACAAAACATATAAAGGAAGTCTCACTAGACTTTCATGAGACTTCTCAACAGAAACTCTACAAGCCAGAAGGGTGTGGATCCAAGCACCCAGAGTACTAACAGAGAGGAATGCCAGCCAAAATATTATGTCCATCAAAGCAGTCCAAATGTAAAGGAGAAACCAATGATTTTCAGATATACAGATGCTGAGGGAATTTATTACCAGAAAACCCCCACTGCAGGAGGGGGTTATTCAACCAGACACAAAGAACAAAACACATAAAACTATAAGTGAAAGGTTGTGGAATGATTCTCTAAGCAAATAATATCCAAAGAAAAGTAGGTTTAGTCATACTAATATCAGACAATGCTGACTTCAAGACAACAAAGATAACTAGAGACAAAGATGTACATTTAAGAAGATAAAAAGGACATTGTATCAAGAAGACACAACATTTCTTAATTCATCTGCACCAAACCAGGCAGTACTGAAATATATAAGAATATATTAACTGATCTAAAAACAGAAGCAGACAAAAACACAATCATACTTGGAGAACTCAACATTTATTGATGGTTTTAGATAGAACTTCCAAACAAAAAATCAATAAAGAAATATTGGCCTTAAATAACACACTGAACTAAATGAACATAATAGCTATTTTCAGGACATTTAATCCCAAAATGTCAGATTATACATTCTTCTCCAGTGTGCACAGAATATTCTCAAAAATAGATGTATTAGGTTACAAAGCTAACATCAATAAATTCAGGAAGACTGAAATAATACCAAGCATATTAACTGATCATAAATCTTAGAATAGAATTCAATTGCAGGAAGGAAGTGAGAAAAGCCATTAAAAAAGTGGAAATTCAAAAACACACGTATAGAAAGTGACTTGGTCAAGAAGAAATAAAAACAGAGATCAAAAGATATATACAGACAAATGTTTGTTTTGTTTTAATCAGAGGTCTTTATTTGGCTCAGAATGTTTTAGTGTGTTTAAGTCCCCCTCCCCCATTACCCCCAGATAACTTCTTCATTTTTATCTTTGTCCATGAGTTTCAGATTGATATCCCCCCTATGTGTGAAATCATATAGTTTGTAGTTTTCTCTCACTTACTTATTTCAATTATTATGATGTTTTTAAAGTCCATTATGCTGTAAATGTCACTGTGTTATCATTTCTTTTGGCTGAGTAGTATGCCATTGTAAACATGGACTACCTCTAGACTGGGTTTTATACTCCAGCATGAGAAGTCCTAGATAGAGTATCTTTACCTAGGATTTCTTATCTCTAGACAGAGCTCATGTAGGTGTCCTGTTAGTGTAAAAAAATTCCATTATATTTTTTTATACATATTCCTTTATAAGTTCACCTTGTTTTAGTACATTTATTTTATTGTTGCAAATATTTTAAAATGTTTTCTGGTTCTATTTTATTTTTTCTTTGTTTTTATATTTTGTTTTAAGTTTTTACTTATTATTTATTAGTTTTTTTGAAAATTTTCTTTAGAAATTAACTTTGGCCATGGTCAGTTGGTTCAGTTGTGGAGCCTTAGCCCAGCATATATATGGATGTCTTTGGTGTCAATTCCCAGTCAGGGAACACAGGAGAAGTGACCATCTGCAACTCCAATCCTCCCCCTCTTGCTTATCATCCATGCTTTCTATCTCTTACCCACCAGAAACCTTGGTTTAATTGGAGCAAGTTGTCCCTGGAGACTGAGAATGTCTCCATGGCCTTTGCATCAGGCACTAAAAAAAGCTTGGTTCCTGAACACGAAGCAGTATTAACATAGGCGGACCATCATCTGTAGGGGAAATGCCAGGGGGATCCCAGTGGGGCACTAGTGAAAGTCTTTTTCTGCCTCCCTGCCTCTCACTTTAATGATGATGATGATGTTGACGATGAAGAAGAAGAAGAAGAAGAAGAAGAAGAAGAAGAAGAAGAAAAGAAGAAGAAGCAGAAAGAGAGGAAGAGGAAGAGGAAAAAGAAGAGGAGAAGGAGAAGGGGAAGAAAAATTTAGCAGCATGACATTGAGTGAGAGGAGTACATAGATTACAGGTGAACATTTCTATAGCATTTGAACCGTTGATTGTGTTGTGTACCCATTACCCAAAGTCAAATTGTGTTTTGTCACCATGTATACTTGTCCCTTTTTGCTCCCTTCCCACAAACCCTTACCCCACATCCACCTCCTTTCCGTAGTAAGCAGTAAACCTTTCTCTATGTCCTTGAGTCTTAGTTTATGATAAGTTTAATAAATGCATGCATGATTAGAAAAAACAAAGTTTATTACTCTTTCTCTCTTTTCTTTCTCTCTCAGTATTTCTCTTTTCCTTTCTAATCAGTAATCTTGCTAGCTCCCTAGTACTTAAAAAATTATTATTTCAATTTTCAACCTCCCCAAAAGGCCAACAAAATCAGGACCCCGATATTTTCAATCAAAATCCTGCTGTCTCCTGCCACACAGGAAACAAACAGTTTTCGGAAATGTCCTGGCTTAATTGGGTTTGACTTAAATATGACCATCCAGAAGTGCACAAAGATTAATTTCCCAGAGCCAGTAGTAGATTGAAGAATGGTTCTGTCAATCAAAAATCAAGTTCTACTTTGGAAGCAATAACAAGCTTATTCTAGAAAATTATTACTTTTTTATTTTTTCTATTTTTCTTAAGTGAGAAGCAGAGAGACAGAGTCCAGCATGTGCCTGACCAGGGTCCACAGGGCATGTCCACTAGGGGGCAAAACTCTACCATCTGGGGCATTGCTCCACTGCAACCACAGCCATTGTAGCAATGCAGACAAAAGTCATGGAGCTGTCCTCAGTGCTCGGCCAACGTTGCTCCAGTGAAGACTTGACTGCACCAGGGGAAAAGAGAGACAGAGAGAAAGTAGAAGGGGGAGGGGAAAGAAGCAGATGGGTGCTTCTGTGTGCCCTGACCAGAAAGCAAACCTAGAAATCCACATGCAAGGCCGATGCTCCATCATTGAGCCACCAGGCAGGGCTTATCCGATAAAATTATAACATTCTCATTCAATCACACATTAGGGTAATACATGAATTTATTTTCTAGGTAAACCCAAAAAAGAGTACATGAATAAACCATTGGTTGCAAAATATTTGTGAGTCCTCAGTCACTGGCCACTTAACTTTCCCATTCCTTGACAAAACCATCCTCAGAAAATGGTAACATGGCACCAGCACTCCTAAATTTGTGTAAAGGTCCACTTAAGTTTTGACAAGTAAATTTCATGCTCCATGTTATGGCTCATGAACATAAATTTGGTCTGTCAGCTTCTATATATTTCCTTACTTCACTGAAGCCTTTCCTTAGGAAGAGTTAGCTCTTCCTTGGCCACTATTCTGTCAATTATTATATATTTCACCCTGTATCAGGAATCAGGGACACATTTCAAGAAGAAGGAGCTTCAGCAAGTTTCTGTATGTGGCCTACGATAGCACCACAGTCACTTGTGTCATTTGTTAAGCTTCAGTGATGTTTGAATATAGTGATGACTTTGTGAAAAAAGATTTCTATATATGCACACAGGTTTCTTCTTTCTTATATAACTTATTCATTATTTATTTATTTTACAGCCACAAATGACATTCTCAGAGGACAACAAATCACTTTATTTCTCGACATACTGGCTATGGGAATCCTATAAGCAATTCTAAAGGTACATATTTGAATTTCTGCGTAGAGGACAAAAGAGTTGGACTGTGCTGATCTAGTCAGATGGTTAAAGAACAGAACGACTGGAAGAGTACCCACTTCTTTTTCTCTTAGTTCCTCATAGACTGAGCTGTTGCACAGAGGGAAATACTGTACCTACTCCACTTTGTTACATTGCCACTCAGCACAATTTCCCCTTAATGGGGACGTGACACACAGGATGAGATCATGATGGCTCCTGGGCACAGAAAGACCTGACTGAGGTGGTGACATAAAGTCTTCAATTTCAGATCCAAACAAGAATGCATGAACTGAGCCTTCTAGAAGCATTTCATGCACAAGCAACACGGAGGATTATATACCATCAACTCCTCGAACACTGCTTTTCTTTTTTTTATTTTTATTTTTTTTTATTCATTTTTAGAGAGGAGAGAGAGAGAGAGAGATGGGGGAGGAGCTGGAAGCATCAACTCCCATATGTGCCTTGACCAGGCAAGCCCAGGGTTTCGAACCGGCGACCTCAGCATTTCCAGGTCGAAGCTTTATCCACTGTGCCACCACAGGTCAGGCCAACACTGCTTTTCTTTAAACACTTTCACAATAAGGAGCCACACCCCTACACTTAACCCCCGATTCTCCTCAAGATTAAAATTCCTGTCTTTTTCGTTTGTCTGTTTTATTTCCTTTGGTCAGCCAAAACCTATTTGTCCAAAAGAACAAATATTTACTAATCTTAAGTAAAAATAATTTGGCTGCTAAAATGTCTGCTGTATTTTAAGGGCAACATGTATGGCCTCCTCTGTATCCTGTGTGCCAGTGCCATTCTACCTGGGAGAAAAGAGGAACTTTGTAGGAGATAGCCTGAAAACTCTGTGTACCATGAGGGATGTGGCGTCCTCTCATTGACCACAGAAATGTGTGTTTCCGTATCCAAGCAAAGTCAGCTCCGGCCGGGATTCCTGTGCCTGTTTTTCCCGTCTTTCTGTCATTTAAGCCTTGCTTTGCACTATGGTTGGAAATCAGGACCAGGCGGATGGCATGTGCCACCGAGCGTCCAGGCCATATGTGGGAGGCCACAAGGAGCATGGATAGTGGCCACGGAGAGTCTAGGGTCCCTTCAGCCTGGACGCTCTGGCTTAAGTACCTACTAAAGGGCAAGAGAAAAACAAAACCGGGCTGTGTCTAGCGGTCCAGCCTTTGCCCTCCCAGCCTGCTCAGGGCCGCCCTACTGCCTGTACTCTGAGGCCCACTGTACTTCCCTACTTCCTCTGCGCGCGGCTGGCCACAACCAGGTCTCCACGCCTCGTGGCCTTAGTGCTTCCTGCGGCTCCTCGGGGCTTTTGGGAGTGGTGAGGGACTCGTGACTGCAGGAAAGTGAGGGATTCCTGTGTTAGGATGGCACCCAGGCCAGCGCCTAAGGAGTTCGAACGCACAGAGCTATACTCTGGCCTGCCCACAGGGACTACATGCCAATTTAGCCATTGCATTTCTCTCAGGCTTCCTCAGATCCTCAGAGAGGGGGCAGGAAGTGACGTGTTGCATCCATGTATAGGGACCCGTGGTAACTGGTGCTCCTTGGCACAGGAGTTCCCTTTGGCCTTTAGGCACGCGTGGGGAGGGGAAGAAGGACATCAAAGCAGCCGAGATCCCAGCCGTGGTTCCGCAGTGTGGCTGACAGGGAGGGATAAACTGCGTGGGGTGCTGGTGTGGGCGTGGTGATGGTGGGTGGGGACTCCACACGCGGTGAGCAACTCCTTTGGGGCGGCCCTGTGTACCTGGGCTCAGACACAGGTTGGTTTCCTGCTGTCACCTTGCCCCGGGCTGCAGTGGACTGTGGGACGCGAGGCGGGAACCGCGGCGGTTTTGTTTGCTCGCGGTGCTCTTCGTTGCGGCTCACTTCAGGTTAAGGAAAGCAAACTGCATTTGAGGAGCAAGGGGACTCTGGAGTTCAGCGATCGTCCTTACAGCAGCTATCCGATCTAAGCCGGCCCGCTGTGTCCCAGATGTCTGGGAGAAATGCAGCCTCGTTTCCTGAGGTCGGCGCTCCTTTTGCTCTACAGCTGACACAGTCAAGTAAGGCTTCAAGCGGGAGCTTTTCTGCGATGCTTCCCTTGAACTTGGAAATACTGCGCACTGAAATTTGATTCTTTGGGTATTGACTTGTTGTTTTTCATTCAGTGTGTCCATGTTGCAGCATTGACAGCGCACGGGTGCCCTGGGCAGCTGTTGGTAGAAGGCTTCGGTGGAAAGACCAACGAAAAGAGTATGGAAGGAACATTTGGCAAGTTTGGTCCCGGAATGGAATGGAAGGCGACTCTCGTAACCAACGTGCCGGTCTGCTGCTGAACACCGACTTGAAACGGGTAGGAAGGTCAGCTAAATTACAGTTCTTGTTCTGTTCTGGGAACCAGTGTTCTGTTGTGAAAGCACTCACAGCGATGGGTGCAACGTGCCTCTCGGTGATGAGGTAGTGAGAGGGTCAGAGAAGAAACTCTACTGGCCACTATACGGAGCAGGTGGGGCCTGGGATGGGGTAGGACAGAGTAACTGGAGAGTGGACCGCAGAGTCTTAGGAATGTAAGGAAGAGGTTAAAGGTTGTTTGTTTTGTGGACTATTATCAACTTTCACATGGTTGATAATACACTTGTCCTTTGTAGCAAAGTAAGAGGCTGTGTGAGATATGCTCAAGGGACTGAAGGTTTTTCAGTTAACATTTGAGGAAACCTTAAATTGAAATTTTTAATTATAATTCTTTTAAACAAAAGACCAAGACACGAGCAAGTCCACAGGCTTTGCTTTTCCTACTTTGGGGAGGCTGGAAGAAGCTAGGGATGCTGCCAAACAAAGGAAGGGAAAAGCAAGTAGTCTTTGGATAGTGTTCTCGCTCTGTACCTCTCTGTGAGTAGTATTTCTAGACAGCTTTTGTGTTTCTACATTGGACAGGTTGAGAATCTCGTCTGAACCAATAGTAGTTAGCATTCAGTCTTTTCTTCATCTTATAAATGCCAGAGAAAATGAGTGAAGGGCTTTGAAACGTCATTACCATCAGGACCCATTAGAGTCAACACTCTCCAGCTCAGCATCTGAGTAGAAATGTCCACAGGCTTTCCAAAAGGGCTTTTGAATTTGGAATAGGCCCCCGCAGAGGAGAAGACTGCAGGAATATGTTTGGTGTTACCCAAGAGCTACAGCGAGTGCTGCGAGCATAAGATAGCCCCCAAATGTGAGTAGGGAAGGATTACTTCTCATTGTGCCTGGGGGAAAGGTCTTGAAAAGGTCTCTATTTGAGGAGACATTTGACATTGAAAGAGTAGTTCAGTTCTTGAAGAAAGGAAATGACCTCAGTTAACACTGACTGACTACTGTACGTAACTGACTTAGCTCTCCTTATCCTTGGTCTCCGTCCTTATAAATGTTGTCGCCCTGTAACCAGAGTGACTGGTACAAAGTGTGTCCATGATGACTGACTTCAGCGTACTGTTTGTGAGTTTCTTTTGGTTCAGTCCCTAGTCCTCTTGAAGGAAGAGTATCTGATAACCTTGTCAGTGTGTGTGTCGTCTCCTCCATCCTTTAACATTTCAGTGGTTCTTAACCATTTCTTTTTACAGAAACAGAGAGAGAGTCACAGAGAGTGACAGATAGGGACAGACAGAAAAGAACGGAGGGAGTTGAGAAGCATCAATCATTAGTTGTTTTTTTTTGTGGCACTTTAGTTGTTTATTGATTGAGTTCTCATATGTGCCTTGACCATGGGGTTACAGCAGAGTGAGTAAGCCCTTGCTGGAGCCAGCCACATTGGGTGAAAGCTGGTGAGCTTTGCTCAAATCACATGAGCCCGTGACCTCAGGGATCTCGAACTTGAGTCCTCCGCATCCCAGTCCAATGCCCTATCCACTGCACCACCACCTGGTCAGGCTCAGTGACTCTTAAATAAGAGACGCTCAGCATGGACTCTTTTATGGTTATGTTTAATTTCACAGATAACCCCGATATGGGCTGTTTTTATTGTTTTCTGTGATAGTCTCATTATTTCATTCTGTAATTTGAAGCTTTCGTCGTCTTCGGTTTTGTGCAGTCATTCTTCTGTGTGACAGCCTCACAGGAAACAATTAAAATTTCTCCATCATAAGCTGGGCAGTACAGTGGCTCAAGGCGCTTTTCACCTTCTAGTGTAGGTAATATATTCGGATACTCAGGATGCCGTATATTAGGTTGTTCTTTGATAAATAACCTCCCGTATCTTTTAACAGCAGCACCAGAGGTCAGTTTTGGGCACATGGGTCTTTGGCATGCGGCAGGCAATCGATAGGCATTGATCCTGGCACATGACCTTCCTGTTTTCCGGTTCTGTAGTAACTGAAAGTCAGGTTTGTTTTGGTACTTTGTGTTGGGTGTAGAAAGCAGTGGGGCTTAGTAAAACTACCTCATGGTCATGGCTTTTATGCGAGTTTCTAAGCAGAGGAAAAATGTAGTTTGTGAAGATAGCCTTGCTATGTTGCTGCCTTCAACAGATATATAATTGAGTACTTGTTCTGTGCGTAGCAATGGCATAGCCACTGGGGCATGTTTCAGAGGTGGACAAGATCTCTATTTTCTTAGGTCCTCTTTTCTGTGGTGAGGATAACAAAGGTACAATGTAAGATAAAGAAATGTAATGATGCTCCAATAGGGCAACACACAGGGGCTAATGTACACAGAGGTTTTAGGAGGAGTAGGCAGACGATGATATTCTTGGATAACATCATGGGAATGTTGAGTGTCAGGAAGGCTGCGGTGGTGCATAAATATGGTTGGAAAAAATAGAGCCAGACAGAGCAGAGGGGCCCTAGATTAGCAACTGGCTCTTGCACTATTCATACCCGGTCAGGGCTCTTGGTGCCATTAACCCTAGTGGAAATAGTGAAGACAGCCGTACTGTATTAGTATAGAATGGGTGAGGACCTATATGTGGATTAATTACTGTGACCTGACCTATGTGCACACCACTGGTTCTGACTACAGTAACAGGAAAAGCATTGTGAAGTTACGGGTGGTTAAGAAACATAATCATCATTATACTCAAATTACAATATGTCAGAGACCTTTCTCAGTGGCACATTTAAATCAAACCTATGGAGTGGCCAAACATTTGAAGGTTATGTAAGCATCCTCTTTAAAGATGGAAAAAACTGTGATCCTTTTCATAGGTCTATAATAAATACAACACTGCAATCCCTGTGGGAATTTTAAATCCTTTAGTTTAAATAGAGCAAAAACAAAAATCCTTTAGGTTAAATAGACTACAAATAAAGTAACCATGACTAGGAGCTGTTGAGAATTCTTTTTTTTTTTTTTTTGTATATTCTGACATTTGAAACGCGGAATCGTCAGACAGACTCCTGCATGCACTTGACTGAGATCCACCTTGCACGCCCACCAGGGGGCGATGCTCTGCCCATCTTGGTGTGTCACTCTGCTGCAAACAGAGCCATTCTAGCACCTGAGGCAGAGGCCATGGAGCCATCCGCAGCGCCGAGGCCAACTTAGCTACAATGGAGCCTTGGGTGCGGGAGGGGAAGAGAGAGATGGAGAGGAAGCAGAGGGGCAGGGGTGGAGAAACAGATGGGCACTTCTCCTGTGTGCCCTGGCCGGGAATCAAACCTGAGACTCCTGCACGCCAAGCTGAGTTCTACCACTGAGCCAACCAACAAGGGCAAGAATTTATTTTCTAAACGGTACACATTTTGTATGTTTTGTGCTTTGAAGAAATCCATTAATTGCAGCAATACCAAAAGGATGTAGGTTATCCCTTCTAGAAAGCAATGGTATTATATATGGGCATCCATTCACAGGTACAGGCATATGTCTGTGTTAGATGACTTATTGGAAGGCCATTATTTGTTAATTGCTTCTAAATTAGACACGATGCGGGATACAGTCAGTTTTGGAGAAAACCCTTGTCCCGACCCATAAATCTGCTCTTGACCTTGCTGTAAGATGCTGTAAAACTAGAGTGTGTAAAATTAGTTTTCCTAGTGACATTTTACATAGTGTTACTGATATTAAGTGTGATCTTTTCAGACTTTAGGCAGAAAAACCACTCATGTGCAGGAAGTCAACAGTGTTTTGAGAGTGGTGGTAAGCGGAATGCGCCAAGTTGTTCAAGAAACAGAGGTCAAGTGAGAGGTCTGAGGTGTGGAAGAGGAAGAAGTGACAGAGCATGTAGGTGTCCCTCAGGTGGAGTTTGTCTCCTAATGACTTAAGTGTAAGGATCAACAACCTGATGAGCTACAACAGTTGCTTAGAGCATTATCCTGCTATATCAAGGTGTGAACTTCATTCAGTTCCTGCTCAGGGCACATACAACATTGAAGCAATGAATGGCTGAAGAAGTGGGTCAAGGAATCACAGTTTGTCTCCACAAAGGTAGGTGGGTAGAGAGGTACACAGCTGGATAGAGAGATAGAGAGAGATATAAAGATGTCAATATAGATACAGAGATACAGATATATATCTTTGTCTTCCTCTACGTTACTCTTCTGCTCTGCTGTGCTAAAAATCTTTAAGTGATGAAACAATAGCAGTGAGAAGCAATAAGTTTGAATGTAAAAATACTTCCATTGTTACTTTTATATTTCATAAGCAAAATAAAGTGAGATTTACTAGGTTAGTAATTAAAGTTGACAATCAGAATGAATTGTACATGCTGTAGAATTAGTATAGTTATCAAGATTAGTGAAATAGCTTATGTGCAAATGGCCATGATGACTTTGCCTGAAAATGACAAAATCAAAGCTGAGTTTTGTTTCTGCTACCATCCTTACCAGTCACCTCTTTTGACTTGGACATTTTACAAAACTCATGTATATTGACCCTATGTTAGGATTTCCACTTTGGCTCCCAGAAGTATATGTGATTTTAAAATGGTGATTTATGGATGAGAACTCATAGAACACATGTGCTTATATGTTCTGAATAGAAACTTCTTTTTTTATTCAATTTAATGCAGTGACATTGATAAATCAGGGTACATATGATGAGAGAAAACATCTCCAAATTATTTTGACATTTTTTTTTTCTTCTGAAGCTGGAAACGGGGAGAGACAGTCAGACAGACTCCCGCATGCGCCCGACCGGGATCCACCCGGCACGCCCACCAGGGGCGACGCTCTGCCCACGAGGGGGCGATGCTCTGCCCCTCCGGGGCGTCGCTCTGCGGCGACCAGAGCCACTCTAGCGCCTGGGGCAGAGGCCAAGGAGCCACCCCAGCGCCCGGGCCATCTTTGCTCCAACGGAGCCTTGGCTGCGGGAGGGGAAGAGAGAGACAGAGAGGAAGGAGGGGGTGGAGGGTGGAGAAGCAAATGGGCGCTTCTCCTGTGTGCCCTGGCCGGGAATCGAACCCGGGTCCCCCGCACACCAGGCCGACGCTCTACCACTGAGCCAACCGGCCAGGGCCTATTTTGACATTTGATTGTGTTGTATACCCCTCCCCCAAAGTCAAATTTTCTTCTGTCACCTTCTATCTGGTTTTCTTTGTGCCCCTCATCTCCACCCCTCTCTTCTTCCTCCCCCTCCCCCACCCCCACCCCCTTTGCCATCACATTCTTGTTCATGTCTCTGAGTCTCATTTTTATGTCCCTTCTATGTATGGATTCATATAGTTCTTAGTTTTTTCTGATTTAGTTATTTCACTTTGTATAATGTTATCAAGGTCCATCCATGTTATTGTAAATGATCCGATGTCATCATTTCTTCTGGCTAAGTAGTATTCAGTAGTATATATGTACCAAAACTTTTTAATCCACTTGTCCTCTGACGGACACTTGGGTGTTTCCAGATCTTCGCTATTGTGAACAAATGCTGCCAGAAACATGGGGGTGCATTTCTCCTTTTGGAGCCGTTCTATGGTGTCCTTGGGGTATATTCCTAAAAGTGGGATAGCTGGGTCAAAAGGCAGATCGATTTCCAGTTTTTTGAGGAATCTCCATACTGTTTTCCACAGTGGCTGCACCAATCTGCATTCCCACCAGCAGTGCAGGAGGGTTCCCTTTTCTCCACATCCTCGCCAGCACTTATTATGTGTTGTTTTGTTGATAAGCGCCATTCTGACTGGTGTGAGGTGATATCTCATTGTGGTTTTAATTTGCATTTCTCTAATGATTAGTGATGTTGAGCATTTTTTTATATGTCTATTGGCCATCTGTATGTCCTCTTTGGAGAGTGTCTATTCATCTCTTTTGCCCATTTTTGGATTGCGTTGTTTGTCTTCCTGGTGTTGAGTTTTACAAGTTCTTTATAAATTTTGGTTATTAACCCCTTATCAGACGTATTGTCAAATATGTTCTCCCATTGTATAGTTTGTCTTTTTATTCTGTTCTTGTTGTCTTTAGCTGTGCAAAACCTTTTTAGTTTGATATAGTCCCATTTGTTTATCCTGTCTTTTATTTCACTTCCCCATGGAGATAAATCATGCAAATATATTGCTCCGAGATACTGTCGAGAGCGTACTGCCTATGTTTTCTTCTAAGATGCTTATGGTTTCACGGACTACATTTAAGTCTTTTATCCATTTTGAGTTTATTTTTGAGAGTGGTGTAAGCTGGTGATCTAGTTTCAGTTTTCTTCAGGTAGCTGTCCAATTTTCCCAACACCATTTGTTAAAGAGGCTGTCTTTTTACTCCATTGTATTTCCTTACCTCCTTTGTCAAATATCAGTTGTCCATTGAGCTGTGGGTTTATTTCTGGGTTCTCTGTTCTGTTCCATTGATCTATATGCCTGTTCTTATGCCAGTACCAGGCTGTTTTGAGTACAATGGCCTTGTAGTATAACTTGATATCAGGAAGTGTGATACTTCTCCCTTTATTCTTCTTTTTTTAAGATTACTGAGGCTGGCCTGACCTACGGTGGTGCAGTAGATAAAGTGTCTACCTGGAAATGCTGAGGTCACCGGTTTGAAACCATGGGCTTGCCTGGTCAAAGCACATATGGGAGTTGATGCTTCCAGCTCCTCCCCCCTTCTCCCTGTCTGTCTCTCCTCGCTCTCTCTCTCTCTCTCTCTCACTCTGTCTCTCCCTCTCCTCTCTAAATAATGAATAAATAAAAAATTTAAAAAAAAGTTTGCTGAGGCTATTCTTGTTCTTTATTGGTTCCATGTAAATTTTTGAATTATGTGATCTATATCTTTGAAGTATGTCCTTGGTATTTTAATTGGTATTGCATTGAATTTATAGATTGCTTTGGGTAATATAGACATTTTAATGATGTTTATTCTTCCTAACCATGAGCACGGTATATGCTTCCACTTGTTTGTATCTTCCTTGATTTCTTTTATCAATGCTTTGTAATTTTCCAAGTACAAGTCTTTAGTCTTTTTGGTTAAGACTAATTTATTTTTTTGGTTGTAATTGTGACGAGGATTGTTTCCTTAATTTCTCTTTCTGACTGTTCATTGTTGGCATATAAAAATGCCTCTGATTCCTGAGTATTGATTTTATATCCTGCCACTTTGCTGAATTCATTTATCAGGTCCAGTAGTTTTTTTACTGAGACTTTAGGATTTTCTATATACAATATCATATCATCTGCAAATAATGATAGTTTTGCTTCTTCTTTTCCAACTTGAATGTCTTTTATTTCTTCTTCTTTTCTGATTGCTGTGGCTAGGACTTCCAGGACTATGTTAAATAGGGTGAAAGGGGGCACCCGTGCCTTGTGACTAATCTTATGGGCATTGCTTTTAATTTTTGCCCATTGAGTATGATGTTGGCTGTGGGTTTCTCATAGATGGCTTTTTATCATGTTGAGGTATGTTTCCTGTATTACCACTTTGTTGAGAGTTTTGATCATGAATGGGTGCTGGATTTTATCAAATGCTTTTTCTGCATCTATTGATATTATCATATGGTTTTTCTCCTTTTTGATTATGTGATGAATCACATTGATTGATTTATGAATATTGTACCAGCCTTGCCTCCCCAGAATAAATCCCACTTGATCATGGTGAATGATTTTTTCCATATATTGTTGGATCCGGTTTGCTAATATTTTGTTGAGGATTTTAGCATCTATATTCATCAGACATATTGGCCTATAATTTTCTTTCTTTGTGTTGTCTTTGCCTGGTTTTGGAATCAGAATTATGCTCGCCTCATAAAAGGAGCTTGGAAGTCTTCCTTCCTCTTGAATTTTTTGAAATAGTTTGAGAAGGATAGGAGTTAGTTCTTCTTTGAATATTTGGTAGAATTTACTTGTGAAGCCATCAGGTCCCAGGCTTTGCATTGTTGGGAGTTTTTTGATAACTGTTTTGATCTCATTTGGTGTGATCCATCTGTTTAGGTTTTCTGATTCATCCAGATTGATTTTTGGAAGATTGTATGTTTCAAGGAATTTGTCCATTTCATCTAGGTTGTCTAGTTTTTTGGCATACAGTTATTCATAGTATTTTCTTACAATATTTTATATCTCTGTTGTGTCAGTTGTTATTTCTCTACTCTCATTTCTAATTTTCTTTACTTAAGTCTTCACTCTCTTTTACTAGGTGATTCTAGTTAAAGGTTCATCAATCTTTTTTTTTTTTTTTTTTTTTTGCATTTTTCTGAAGCTGGAAACAGGGAGAGACAGTCAGACAGACTCCCGCATGTGCCCGACCGGGATCCACCCGGCACGCCCACCATAGGGCTAGCTCTGCCCACCAGGGGGCGATGCTCTGCCCATCCTGGGCATCGCCATGTTGCAACCAGAGCCACTCTAGCGCCTGAGGCAGAGGCCACAGAGCCATCCCCAGTGCCCGGGCCATCTTTGCCCCAATGGAGCCTCGGCTGCAGGAGGGGAAGAGAGAGACAGGGAGTAAGGTGCAGTGGATGGGTGGAGAAGCAAATGGGCACTTCTCCTGTGTGCCCTGGCCGGGAATCAAACCCGGGTCCTCCGCATGCTAGGAGGTTCATCAATCTTGTTTACCTTTTCTAAGAACAAGCTCCTAGTTTCATTAATCCTCTGTATTGTTTCTTTAGCCTCTATGTCATTTATTTCTGCTCTGATCTTTATTATTTCCTTCCTTCTACTACATTTAGGCTTTACTTGCTGTTCTTTTTCTAGTTCTTATAGATGCAGGGTTAGGTTGTTTATTTGAGCTTTTTCTAGCTTCTTAAAATGTGCCTGTAGTGCTAGGAACTTCCATCTCAGTACTGCTTTCGCTGTGTCCCATAAATTTTGAGTTGTTGTATGCTCATTGTCATTCATTTCTTGGAATTTTTTATTTCTTCTTTGATACATTCTTAATCCATTCATTATTTAACAACCTGCTATTTAGTTTCCATGTGTTTGAGAATTTTTT
The DNA here is from genome assembly GCF_036850765.1 of Saccopteryx bilineata. Taxonomy (NCBI): domain Eukaryota; kingdom Metazoa; phylum Chordata; class Mammalia; order Chiroptera; family Emballonuridae; genus Saccopteryx; species Saccopteryx bilineata. The sequence goes on along the minus strand of NW_027095504.1, from coordinate 33,980 downwards.
AGCTTTTCTGTTGTGGTTCATTTTTAGTTTCATGCTGTTATGATTGGAGAAAGTGCTTGATATGATTTCAATCTTCTTAAATTTGTTCAGACCACTTTTGTGCCCTAACGTGTGGTCTATTCTAGAGAATGTACCATGAGTACTTGAAAATAATATATATTTTGCTGCTTTAGGGTGGAAGGTTCTGAAGATATCTATTAAATCGAGTTGATCTAGTGTGTCCACTAAGTCTGCTGTCTCTTTGTTAATTTTCTTTCTTGAGGATCTATCTAGTGATGTTAGTGGGGTATTGAAATCCCCTACTATTATAGTATTGCTGTTCATCTCACCCTTTAAATCCATCGAAGTCTGCTTTATGTATTTAGGTGCTCGTATATTAGGTGAATAAATATTCATAATAGTTTTATCTTCCTGTTGAATTGTTCCCTTTATCATTATGTAGTGGCCTTCTTTATCTCTTTCTATATCCTTTGTTTTAAAGTCCAATTTGTCTGAAATAAGTATTGCTACCCTAGCTTTTTTTTCATTTCCATTGGCATGAAATGTTTTTTTTCCATCCTTTTACCTTCAATCTATGTGTATTTTATGTTTTAAGGTGTGTTTCTTGTAGACAGCATATGTACGGGTCCTGTTTTCTTATCCATGCAACTAACCTATGTCTTTTGATTGGATCATTTAATCCATTTACATTTAAGGTTATTATTGATATGTATTTGTTTATTGCCATTTTATTCTTTAAAGCTGTATTTCTTTTTTGCTATAATTTTTCCCATTTTGATCTATTTACAACAGGCCTCTTAACATTTCCTGTAGCATTGGTTTGGTTGTAATGAATTTCTTGAGTTGTTTTTAGTCTGGGAAGCTTTTTATTTCTCCTTCGATTTTAAACAATAGCCTTGCTGGATAAAGTAGTCTTGGTTGTAGTTTCTTGTTCTGCATTACTTTGAATATTTCTTGCCATTTCTTTCTGGCCTCAAGAGTTTCTTTTGAGAAGTCTGATGTCATCCTTATGGGGGCTCCTTTGTAGGTGATAGCTTTTTTTTCTCCTGCAGCTTTTAATATTTTCTCTTTATTGCTTAGCTTTGGTATTTTAATTATGATGTGTCTTGCTATAGGTTTCTTTGGGTTTCTCCTTAATGGAGTCCTCTGTGCTACTTGAAATTGTGAGAGTTTCTCCTGCATTAATTTAGGGAAGTTTTCAGCTATGATGTGATTAAACAAAGTCTCTATCCCTTGTTCTTTTTCCTCTTCTTCAGGAAACTCTATGATGCAGATGTTATTTCTCTTCATACTGTCACAGAGCTCTCTGAGTTTCCTCAGACTTTTTGAGTCTATTTTCTTTTTCCTTCTCTGCTTTCATGCCTTCATTTTAGTTGTCCTCCAACATGCTCATTCGATCCTCAGGTCTATCTATTTTGTTTTTAATTCCTTCCTTTGTGGTCTTCATTTCTGATATTATATTTGTCATCTCTGACTGATTCTTTTTTATACTTGCAATTTTTTATTTAGGTGTTCATAATGACCATCCATTGTTGTTCTAAGATTCCTAAGCATCCTTACAATCATTATTTTGAACTCTGGCTCTGGAAGTTTGATTATTTCTGTATCACTCAGTTCATCTCCTGAAGTTCTCATTTGGATTGCACGTTTTTGTCTTCTCATTGTCTGTGTTTTGTTTGTAGAGTTGGTTGAGTCTAGGCTTGGTGTTGTATGCCTTCAGGTTTCAGTTGTGTTATTTCTAGGTCTTCTTGGATTGGTATCAGCTATTTTTTGTAATTTACTTTCAGATTTGGGAAGCTTTGAAGTCTTGATTTGTTTGTCTTCTTAACAGGTGATAGTCTTGTTTACTGATCTCAGCAGGGGGCTTCCTTCAAACTTAATCAGGAATGCAGTTGGGGAACCTGAGACTCTGAAGGTAATCTCTCTGGGGGCAGGGTGTTTTCTCAGCTTCAGTAGGGGAAGGTGTATCTCAGATCTCCATGGAGACCTGAGTTACTGCCCCTTCTCCCCACTTCTTGTTTTCAGCTGTGTTTTGTTGCACTGATTGGAGCTGGAGAGATGTCTGGAGATCTCTGATTCAGAAGCAATTCAGTACTGTTTTGTGGGGAAGTATCAGTCCCTCCCCCAACTATGGCTGTCTCCAGCACAGATGAGTCAGCTTTTTTTAGATCATCTCCTGCATTCTTTAGCCCCTCAAAGTTTGACCCTCTCTCTATCCTTTCCACTTGGGAGATAAGCTTGTCTTTTCAACACACCTCACTCCCTGGTAGCCAGGAAAGTGGCTGTGAGCAGTATTTTCTGCTCTTTTCCCTGGGGTGAGATCCCCTTTTGGTTTTCAGCCTCACCCCCTCCTCAATTCCTATAAGCAGGGGAGATTCAGGCACTCCCTACAAGTTTGTTGTGGCTTCTTATTTACTCCTTGGTTTTTGAAAGCTGTTCTTGTAGTCCAGAGTTGGATTTTCATGCTGATTTTTCCTAAATTGATTTGTATTCCAGTTTGGTGGTGAGAGCTGGGTGTCTGTACATCCGCCTACTCCACTGCCATCTTCAGGTCCCCCAGAAACTTCTTGTTCTGTAAAATACTGGGGGAATTTTGGACAATACAGACCAAGAAAAATCACTCGTGAGCCCCACTGTCAGAGACTAAGTCTCTGTAGTTTAGCATTGTCCTTGAAGACCTTGTTCTTGGTATATGCATGTGCTGTCCAATGTGTATTCTTATTTTTTGATATGAGAGTTTTCTACACTGTGTTGGAGGGATAGGACTTTGTTGTTGGAAGAACACGGAAGAGAAATATCTTTTTAAATACTTGTTTATGAATGCACATAGCCTTAGACAGATGCCCGAAGCTGTCACTCACTGGGAAAGGGCTATCAGGCACAACTTTATAGTATGTGTGTAATTTTCTGTCCCAGGTGGTGGAGGGAATGGGATTAATGGTAGAGATACGTATAAAGTATTCCTGGGATGTTTTCTTTCTGTTTTTTTTTCTTTCTGTTTGTTTTTTATAATTCCAGGTTTCTCCGGATAAACTAGGGCTCATTTCTTTTAAAAATGTATCGCATACCAGTCAGGAATTTATTTTCTGTGTGACCTTTACCCCTTAAAACACATAGATGAAGTTTTTCTTTTTGATTAGTAGATGCGTGATGTTTTCTGGCATGTTAGCTAAAATTGGAGATGCAGGGCTGACCTTACATGAAGGTGAATGGCTAGCTCTGATTTTTTCAACTCATGTGATGTTTGGAAAAGCTTAACAGTTTATATTCGGTATGAAATGGGCATGTTCACTGAATCCCTCCTGGGTCCATAGTGGATATGTTGACTATAAATGTCTTTCTAGTTGGAAACTTGAGAAATTCTATTTTATTCCTGGATGTTTATTTCTTAAAGACTGCGACTTTGTGCAGGCTCTAGTCCTTCTGCAGACAATCAGGGTTATCTGAGAAAAGGATCGTAAGGTGGGGTGTTGTTCTCCACCTCTGTTAGGATATGCCTTTTTCTGATGCTTGGTATTCTCACTATTTTATATCTTTACTTTTACAGTCATAACACATATTTAAAACTCTTTTCTTGGCATCATGCTTACATGAACAATTGTTTTCTCTTTTCATTGCTATGCTAATGAATTATTCTTTTTTGTTGATTTTATTTTCTATTGCTCGGCCACATCTTCATTCCTCTCCAGTCTTTTTTTTTTCTCTCCCCAAAGGAAAATATGGCTTGTATTTTTCCTACAGTCTCATAACCCTTTACACTTAGAAGTCGATGAATAGTACTGATGTTATCAAAGGGGAGAGTTCAATTATTTCAGACTTCCATGAAGGCTTAAGACCTCTCAGTGTTTAGCAAAGTATTACAAATAATATTCCTACATGACCATTGAACAAAAGTTGACTCTGCTCAACTAAAAGGGTATTGTTTTAACATAGATGACGGTGGATATACTCACAATCTCAACGTAAGTTCTTCGAAGAAACTGTGTGCAGTTCAATGTGGTCCATCCTCAACATGTGGAGAGCTTCCTTTAAAAGCGCTGCTCATTCTAATCGAGAGACAGTATTGCTGGAAATGGATGACAAGATACATTCTATCCCAGGACACGACAACAGGTTCTTGGGGAATAAAAAGCCCTGAAGGACTTTCCTAAGTCTAACGATTGACTTAAATTGAAGCAACCAAATAGAGAGGGAGAAGTATATGGGCTTAAGTGCTGATCACTGACCTGTTATTGCTTCATGATTAGGAAATGCCTCTTGTGCTTCCTATGGGAGATGCAGTTAGTAGTTCACTTCCACTGAGGGGAAGGAATTCATGTAAGTCTTTGTTTGATTCCAAATCCCTGTTAGTTTTTCAAGCCCTTGGTAGAGGTCTGTGTCTTTTGGGTTTCACAGGGTTTCAAGATTCAATTCTCACGTCAGTAGAGATTGAGAAATATTAACAGAAACATGCCATAATTTTTACGGAGTCTTGTTTCTGTTGAAAACAGAATGGTGCTTTACTAAGGCTTTTGTTTTCATTTGTAATGCGATGGCTACATCCTCTCTCTCATCATGCATTCTCAGCAATAATCCTTGAAACAGTTTCCCTAACACAACAGTTATCTGAAGGCTGTCACATGAGGCTATTCCAATGTTATGTGCAGGGCATTGCTTTTGGTGGTGAGAACAGGCAAAGAATGCAGAAATACTTACAAGATGTACATTATGCTTTTGGTAATCATCTCCCTGGGGGGAAAATATATGTAGAAAAATAGCTAGTTCTTGATAAATGGCAAATAACTTATTTGTGTCTGGGCTAAAAGAGATCAGATTGGATTGAGATGGCAAGTTCAAATGAAATGGATGCTTGAAAAGGCCTCACCTACAGGAGTCAAGCATCATAACTGCGATGTCATAGTATGAAACTACTGGGAAGTATATGGAAGGCCGGCCTCAGTTAATCCATTAGAGGAGTACTGAAATGGTTCATACTCTTAACAGAATGGTACTTGTTTTCTAATTGTTTATAAAACTTCAAAGTCTAGAGAACATCATTGATTCTAAGTACATTGGGGCTCTTATATTCAAACTACACAGAATGTGGGTCAGATGTAGAAATGGACGTAGCTTACCAAACCAAGTTCACATCATGGATACATGCAACAGAGTGATAGCAGCCCAGTGAAGGGCATTGGGGGACCGGCTGATAGCGAGTATAGGGATTCACCCAATATAAATATTTGTCATTTAGACACAAATATCATTTTGCTGAGAGCCCAGGGTAAAGGAAAGGCCTCCAGTGGAGGAGGCATGAGGCGCATAAAGTGTACTAAACAGTAACCTAGACTTGACCATAGAACATATGCTCATCCTCCTGACCTAACGAAATGCCCTTAACTCACAGGTGGTGGTGCAGATACTGACAATCTCCACATAAGATTGTACAAGGATTTCCTACAAGTCAAATAGGGTCCACCTTCATGACGTGGAGATCCTCCCCCTTACAGAGGTTCTCTTTCATCTCCCAGACACAGAAATACTCAAATGGGAAGAGAAGGCAAAATGTATGCTATGTAAGGCTAAGAAGAGATTTGTGGGGAAGACAGACTCATGATGGGGCAAGCAGCAGATATTCCATTCAGTTGTACCACTGATCCTGTGCCCCAGTATCATGAGTGAAGGAGAAAATGGTGAAAGAGAAGAAGCCTATGCATTTCCATTAGTGGATTAGCCAAGGAGCATACAAAACTAAGGGGAAGGCTGATCTAAGGGAATTGGGAATAAGAATCTGTACCTACAGAGAATATAATTAATGGGAGGAAGTTTCACAGTTTTGAAGAGAGTCAGTGATCTTCCTGAGGACCTTTACATGCTGTTAGTTTTGTGCCCTTTTAAAGTGTATTGCTATTGTTACAAAGGCAAGGCTTGTTTATTTATCTTAGATTGTGTTAGGAGAGACCAAGCACTTGGATATGAGTAGTGAAAAATGTGTGAGAAGAGTGTGCCATGTTCTAGGGCAATAAATTGATGGAAATAACCATGGAAATTGTGTCCCTTTTGGAGTCTGTGTACAAGAACAATTTATGAAACCATGATGTGTCCTGAATCCTTAAAAGAGATAAGGTATTATACAGTAAGTAGGTAAGAGATTTTGAAAGTACACTTTTTCAGTTGGCCTAAAATTGTAGTCTTTTACAGTGGCTGTGTTGTTCACACAGGGAAGGTGGTTACATGGGAATTGAATACAGCACAGATCCCTTAGCTTACCCGAGAGAACATTAAGCAGTCATTGGGAAGGTCTGCTCAAGAGGCTGATATGTGAAGTAGGCAAGTGAGACAGTGAAGAATGGGGGAAGTGCCTTCAGAGTAGCAGTTTCAAAAGCGTGTGTACTCACAGATTACTATTAGGGAGTAGGTTTTGAGTACACTTACAATATTGGGGAGGTTTCAGCTATAGCTGATGATTTCAATAGCATGTACTTGTAATTGGGGGAGATGTCAGGACATTTGGCATTCAAAAATGCCATTTGTGAAGGCATGTCACATTGTATTTGATTGGAACATTAGAGTGATTTGTAAACGTTGTTTTTGAAAGCAAAGAGATATGCATGGTTTAAGTTTCTTTCTCTTTGAAGTATTTCTCTTTGCATGAAGAATTCACGTAATCTATTTAAATTAAAGGATCACTTTCATCTCTGAGAGTAAATGATGGTTGTCCTCCATGCAGAGAGCCCATCTCTTCTGGTAGAAATGACTATATGGCAGCAAGAGATGAAGATTAGCACTAATTTTAGGTAAAGGGAAACATGATTCATGAACAGGTAAAATATATTGGGTTGGGGAATAAGTTCGTAGCGTTTTTATATTTTCTTTTATTTTGCAATGATTTGTTTGCTGTTTGGCAAAGGGTAAGTATTCATTCGATAAAACTCTTTCTGCTCTACAAAACTATGTTAATTGTATTTTTGAGTTGTTTAATTTTTTATTAGTTTTGAGGCTTAGAAATGGAATACCCAGGAGGCGAAAATCAACATTTTCGACACCTGCTCTTCTTTGCTTTTCATCGAGGTCAAAAAGCTGCCGAAGCAGCCCGGGACATTTGCGACGTATATGGAGAAGGTGTCATAGGCGAGTCTACAGCATGGAAATGGTTTGCAAAGTTCAAAAATGGCGACTTTGATGTCGATGACACGTGCCACAGTGGAAGGCCTTCTGAATTCGATGAAGAACTGGGAAATGCTCGAAAAGAATGCCACGGTCAACAAGGAGCTCTACATTGTCCAGCTACACTGCGTGAATGAGGCTATTCGACTGAAAATACCTGATCGACATGGTCAAACCATACTCCTTCACGACAACGCTAGGCCCCATGTTGCACAAGTCATCAAAGCCGCACTCCAAGAGCTCGAATGGGAGGTCCTTCAGCATCCGCATTATTCTCCGGACCTTGCACTGAATGATTACCATCTTTTCCACTCCCTGTCAAACCATATGAAGGGCATTACCTTCGATAACAAAGACGTCCTTAAAAACTGGCTCAACAACTTCTTTGACACCAGAACAGGCGATTTTTGGCGGAACGGCATCAACAAATTGGTTGAGAGGTGGGAAGAGTTTGTAAACAGCAATGGCGAATATATAATTGATTAACTTATTGATATAATTATTGTTTTTTGTTTAAATAAAATTCTTCGGTAAAAATGCTACGAACTTATTCCCCAACCCAATACTTCGTGTTTTAGTAGTTGAGGAGAAGTCCTTATATACTAAAATTAACATTTGAATTAACAATCACCAGTCTTAGAAGCTATTCAACCTGATTTGTTACCACCACATCTCTCTAGTTGCAAAACACTTTTATAAATTTAAAAGAAAATGCTCTGCCCCTGAAGCAGTCACAGTGATTTTCTCCCTGCCCTAGCCCTTCTCAAACCTCAGTTGTTTTTTGTCTCAACTGCTATACCTTCTGTGGAAGTATCAACTAATTGTATCTGTAAGGTGGGCTGCAGGAAGACACCCGAGTTCAGGTTCCGAAAAGTTTATTAGGGGGTCTCCTGTGGGCTGACTCCTATGGCAGAGGTCTGGAACCAGTTCCTTTACCAGGTAGGCTTAAGTAGAGGATGCGAGGTTGGGGGCTGGTGGTTGTTAAGGACAAATGTAGCTATCAGCCACTTATGTACGATTAACCCTAAGTAAGCTAGGGGACCTATCACACCCAGGTATGTCACCCAGATGCCGCAGGGGTAGTGACCTGGAATATTAGTTTGTCAGACTCCCTTTGTCAAGTTTAAGGAGAAGGAGGTCGAGGCTCCCTCTGAAACCCTATCAGTATCTGTCCTGTCTGCATTAGCAGAACAGTCTCAAAGATCATGCATGTAGCAAGCATCAGGCCATCACAGCTCTTTGGAAGATTTAGTATTGCATTGTAGGTGCAGTGAACTCAGTTTGTTCCCAATTTTTCTTACTGTTACTTCCAGAATGGCAATGTTCTCAGTACTCAGGACAAGAAGTTCAGAAGCTGATTCCAGTTATTTCAGTATATCGTTTCAAGATAAATTTCTGGGTCATATTGCCTTTCTGAGTATATCTTGTAAAGCAGTCTTTCGTTTATTTTACAGCAGCTGCTGTTTGATTTTACTCAGAGCAATGTAGAGAATTTTGTTTGTGTACATCCTCATCAGCCCCTAAATTTTCTGTTTTTAATAAAATAAACTACCTGGCTATTCGGTGGTATCTCCTTTCATTTTGGTTTATAATTTTCTAAAGACTGGTTTTACTGAGCATCCTGACACTAGCTTTGGAGTTTTCAGATTTGTTCATGGCAGAAATATCTGTCAGATTGTCCACTTAAAATGTTTGTCGTCAGAGTGTCAGGGTGTTAGAACGTCATGGTTTCAACTATTTTTGCCTTATGAAGTTGTACAGGCAGAGATGATCCAACATCCGAAGACAAAATGGGTTGAGGCGCACTGCATAGAGGTTATGTCTACTGCAGTGATAGCCATTCTCAGGATGAGCATTCCTATAGAAAGCACAGCATCAAAGAACATTTCATCTTTTATTGAATACCTCATTACACTGCATAACTTGCGCATGTCTCAGACTGTTTCATTTCAGGTTTAAGTGAGGAACTGTGTGGCGGTAGCGGAGGTCATCCTAGACTTTGTTCAGACTATCCTAGTCAAGCTGCTATAGAGACACATATGAGAGTTATGCTGAGAGGCAAAGCATGATTCTTAAATCCAGAGAGGGATCTAATCATCCACATTGTTTTTCACTCTATTCCAGCAGTTCTCAACCCGTGGGTCGCGACCCCGGCGGGGATCAAAACACAGGGGTCGGCTAAATCCATCAGAAATACATATTTTATTTAATAATGTATAGTATAATAAATATGTATTTTCTGATGGCTTTCGGCGACCCCTGTGTTTTGGTCGTTCGATCCCCGCCAGGGTCGCAACCCACAGGTTGAGAACTGCTGCTCTATTCTGACAGCAGAGGGAAGGGTGCTTGTGTTGTGAGACTTGGATGAGTTTGTCGGGCTATGGATATTTTCTTTACATCTCCTTTAAAATGATGATCGCTTTGAAGACTGTAGGCAGTCTGATTTTTCCTCCGTATTACAAAAAATATTTAATGCTGTCCATTACAGGGAATATTTTGTGGTAGAGAGCACAGGGATTATATGAAGGTCAGAATCTCAGTCCTTCTTAGAAAATGGGCCTGCATATTTACTATAGGATCCATTATTAAGCTAGAAAATACTGAAAATGTGGCTTAAATATGCGGAAAATGCCTTGAGGGCCTCAGCATAACTGACCTCTTGTCAGCACAGGCAGAACACGTGTGTCTTTTCCAACTAGTGTGCTCTTCCTTGAGATGTACTCTAAGGTGATAATGGTATAATAATTTCATGAAGTGCATTAGCTTTGTGATGTGGTTCACGTTGTGTCCTTTGGTCACCGACTTTACAGGAAGCTCACAGAGAACTTTGCCAGCACAAGGTCCCCTTCGGATTTACCGTGGAAGCAGTCATTGTGTTGATTATCGCAGGAGCACACAGGATGGCTATGATGGCCTTCGTGGAAACTAGCAGAGCTGCCTACAGGATACCTGTTAAGTGGTCATGAGCTTGGTGGCCAACGAGACTGAGGGTTGTCACCATCTATGCAAGGGGGTGGACCCTGCCTCTCGTGAACCATGGAGTTGTTCAAGTAACAGGACTTCATCAGTGGGGTGGTGGTGAAAGCCCATCTGAAACAGTGTTTTGAAACAGACATTGAACATAACATGGAGTTCTCTACTGAATTTTCTGGGAAAGAGAAAATTCAAATGTTTTATTCCTGTTATTTCTGTTGTTCTTAATAAATGGAAAAGATTTACTGTTGTCGCCAGGGTGTCTGAAGTGTTTCTCCATGAATTTTGAAATCAGATGAAGAAATGGAATTATTTAAGGTGACATCCTCTAGCCTACTTTTAATGTAATAAAACTAGGACATCGCTGTGTCAATGGACTGTGTCTGTGTAGAATATCTCTAAAGGAAAAGGTTTTGCAAAAGTACTATTTCATGCTGTGATTGAACTGCAGAGTTAAACATAAAGCACTGTGTGTGCAAGGAGAATGGCACCATTGGCTTCTCTCTTTGGACAGAAGTGCAAACAAATTAAGCGCTCTCTTACTTTTGCATTCCAATACACGGAATAATGAAGCATGCCACTTGAACTTTGGTGACCACTGCTGCCTACATACACAGTGATCACCCCACCCGGCACTGCTGCAGAGGAGAGAGGCCCCGATGACTGCATTGTACACACTCCATTGTTTCTTCCAGGCCATCACTGCAGGAAGCACATGCTGATACCCCAGGCATCCTCACAGCACTGTCATCCATCGTGTCTGCCAGTGCCCAAGGACTGCTGTCCAGCCTCAGCGTTACGTACTCCACACTACACTGAGATCTCCCGGTCTGACACAACCGACACTTCACCATAACACCCAGTGTTTTACTTTCCACCATCCAGTGTAAACTACAAGATCGCCCCTGCCCTTCTGCCCCGTGATTTCTTAATGTGAGCTCTGCCCTCCTTCAGCTCTGACCAAGCAGTCAGCCCTCCCTGCACAGGGATTCTCAGGTTTCCCATGTCCACAAGCCAGTGGGACCAAAAAGTTTTTCACTGCTCACCTTCCGAGGGACCCCATAAGGGCTCTCAAAAACCTGACTAGACTTCAAAACTGTAGGCCCCTGTCTTCCTACACTCGACTTGCTCCACATGACTTCTGCTGTCCCAAAGCGGGAGGGATCCCCATGACTTTGGCCCATACACCACTGAGGCCAGTGGGCTCTCTGGTGTACACATTCCACTGTGACACTGCAGGTTTCACACAGCCATGACCTGCTGGGACACCCATGGCTCCCATTCTGTAACTGCTGTCTATTTGCATGTGCTTCTAATGCCAACATTTTGCTGTGACAACCAAGGCTTCCCAGCTCACACTGCTCCAGTGACACTCAGGCCTGAGACAACACACTTTCTGTTGTGAACTTGTGCTTCCCTGTTAGCCTCCTCTAGGCCCTGTGTCATGAAAAAAGCCACCTGGCTTTTTCATGTCTGTCTGTTTGTTCATTTCTTTTCTGTTTTCTTTTGCTTTGCTTTATTTCGGTCAGAGGCTCTCATTTTGTCCAGAAAAGTTCTTCTATTTTTGATTCCACACATAGAGCTCATATCCTTCTCAAGTCCATTTCTGGATTATTCCTGACAACCAAAGCATGGAATGCCTCACGTGAGGCAACCAACAACATAGCACATTGCCCGAATTGTGCAGCACTAGCAGGCCATGTGGTGGTTGGAAGCCTGACTCTCCACACACTTAAGCACTGGCTAGGGCTGCTTCTGACTGGAGTGTGGCAAGTCTGTGGTGAGTGGCTGCGTGATTGTTTTAAGAGATGACTGAGCAGGGATGTCTAAGAGAGGAGGTCATGTCAGCTGTGTAGTGCAGACCATGTGCCTTTCCTGTGTGTTAACATAGTGCTGAGCACTCGGTATACACTGAAACAGTGTCCTAAAAGGAGTGTTTGAGCAGTTGTTCCTTTGACAGGGTTGACTATGTTATAACTTTTGGAAGTCACCTCCCTAAAATGCTGGGTATCCATCCTCCTCCCTTGAAACCCAGCATCTCGGTTCTGTTTGCACAGAGACAGTGATTCCAGGCAGTGGAACCTTGAAGTAAAGGAAGCCTGAGGAGTTGGAGGGAATGATGCCAGTAGGGAAAAGTATTGGGTGTTTCATGGAAATACTCCAGTGTTAATGGAATGCCAATGACATGTAGCGACACCAGCAAGCTGTCAGATGGCCAGCCCTTTCTCCAGTACTAGAGCCTTTAGGGATGTGGGGAAGCTGCGGGCTGGACCGCGGTGTCCACGGTGTACAGATAGCTGAAATCCTGTCTGTGTTTTCTGCAGTTTCTGAAAAAGTGAAAACAATATGACCCAGAGGCGACCCGGGATCCTAAAGATCCATGCAGGGCCGCTCTGAGTGCAGACTAGAAACAAAGAGCGCTGCCTCCCACTTCCAACTTTCTGATCCCCACCCCGCGATAGTCATTCTGGATAAGGATTCAGTGAGCATCACCAACATGAACACCATTTCTGTGGTTGCGGCAGTGAATTGTGTGCCTGCTCCATGAAGGACACAGTTAGATGTTTCCTAAGTTTGAAATCTTCCCGGTAACTTCTTCATGAAAAAATGCTGTCATGAACCTCAGAGCTAATAGAAGGGATCTGAGGTTCAGAGATGTGAAGTCGATTTCCCTTCGTCTCACAGCCGATGGCAGACATGATTAGATGAAGTAGGAGCTAGTACTGACACTCACACTCTAGGAGATGTCTTGCGCTGCACACAGAAACCCCCAAATCTGCAGTTCTTCAATGTCTGCTTGTGTTGTGGTGGCCTCTACTTTTTAGTCAATTGCCAAAGGTTCCAGGAACACCAGTTATGGTCTGAATTCACGAGGCTGTGACACCATTGTCGGTGGGTAGGGTGCCAGGGACAGACATGCCGATGCAGTTTTTTAGGTCACTGCCCAACTGGCCTCACACACCAGATAGCAGGTGTCTGTGGAGAACCCACTTAGAAAAGATGTGCACCAGAGAGGCCCTTTGTCAGATCTCTGGTTCCATCCTCTCTGGGCAATCAGCAAGCATCCTTGCCACCTGACACCCTTTTCTTCCACTAGTATCTTTTTTTGTTTGTTTGTTTTGCATTTTTCTGAAGCTGGAAATGGGGAGGCAGTCAGACTCCCGCATGTGCCCAACCGGGATCCACCCGGCATGCCCACCAGAGGGCGATGCTCTGCACCTCTGGGGCATCACTGTGTTGCATCCAGAGCCATTCTAGCACCTGTGGCAGAGACCACAGAGCCATCCTCAGTTCTCGGGCCATCTTTGCTCCAGGGGAGCATTGGCGGGTGGAGGGGAAGAGAGAGACAGAGAGGAAGGAGAGAGGGAGGAGTGGAGAAGCAGATAGGCGCTTCTCCTGTGTGCCCTGGCTGGAAATTGAACCCAGGACTCCTGCACACTAGGCTGACGCTCTACCACTGAGCCAACTGGGCAGGGCCTTCCACTGGTTTCAATCTACAGAAAAACGTAGGAAGAGGCTACAGAACAAAACAAAGAAACAAAATCCTACATTACCATCACCGAGATTGATTCACTGCAACCTGCCTGTGCATTTTCTTTGTCTTCTTGGGTGGATTTATCTGAAACAGACTGATATTCTTCTGCAATATTCCAGTGTTTGCTCTACCTTTCCAGTCATTATTTTATTGCATTTTACGCTCTGCTTTCCAACAGTCTGCTCACCTCTGTACGGCCAGTGAGATAGAGAAGCATCAGAGGAATCCTCTCTCTTTAAACATGCAAGCTGCTGCTAATACTTTGCAATCCCGAGAGCCAGCAGCTGAGGCACTGGCTCCTTTATATCCATGAGGAGTCCTGTCTGAACAATACTAAACACCAGAATTAGAGGACACAATGTAGACACATTGTGCGACCTCCGATAGAAATGACCACACTTTTCCTTCCGTGCTGCCTGGGGTGCTCTTGCTGCCTTTCACCCACTCAGACCCATCCCTTCCTACCACAACCGCCCTTTCCAGGACATGAACTCAGTCCCTCTATGAGTCTCCCTGGGTGGCCAATTCCTTCCCTAGCTCAGGCCGGTCCACATTCCCTTCGAGTCACTCCTGTGGTGAATGGCCCGAGGTGCAGAACCCAGCAGACACAGGTCTGCATGAGGTCCTTGCAGCTCAGGTCTTAGCACCAATTCAGCTGGCAGTCGATTCAACAGGAGAAGGGGCTCAAGAATAACTACCAAATGAAAGAATATGTGTCCACATCAAAGAAACCCAAAAAGAGGCTGCGGCCCACCCAGTCTGCCAGATGGCGGTGGATAAGCGGGACCTGCAGCTCTTGCCTCCCGGGTAGGGCAATGAGTCACAGGTAAACAGAAGGGGGAGTGCACTGCCTGTCTGCAGAACCCTGGAGCGTTGCCTGTCTGAGCTGTTAGTCTGTGGATCATTCGCAGAATCAGACTTCCAGAGAGTAGTGGCAGCAGACAGAATACAGTCAAGTATAAACAAGGTCCTCTACTGACTAGGGATTCTGTGGGCAACACACCCATGCAGCCACTATCCAAGCTGGGGTGCCCATGTGCTAGGCTCAGCAGTAGCTTGCTCCCCCCACCCCTTTCTGTCTATATACGCACACAGATCTATTCTCTCCTTCTTCTTCCTCTTCTTTTATTTATGTATTTATTTTTTGTTTTTTTGTTTATTTATTTTACCACCACAAATGACATTCTCTGAAGACAACAAATCACATACAGGCTACAGAAGTCCCATAAGCAATTCTGAAGATACAAATTTGAATTTCTATGTAGAGGACAACAGAGTTGGAATATCCTGATCCAGTCAAACGGTTAAAGGACAGAACAACTGGAAGAGTACCCGCTTCCTCTTCTCTCAGTTTCTCATAGACTGAGCTGTACCACAGAGGGAAATACTATACCTACTCCACTGTGTTACATTGCCTCTCAGCACAATTTCCCCTTAACGGGGACATGACACCCAGGATAAGACCGTGATGGCTCCTAGGCACAGAAAGACCTGACTGACATGGTGACAGAGAGTCTTCAATTTCAGATCCAAACAAGAATGCATGAACTGAGCCTCCTAGATGCATTTCATGCACAAGCAACACGGAGCATTATATACCATCAACTCCCCAAATGCTGCTTTTCTTTAAACTGGTTCACACTAAGGAGCCACACCCCTACACTTACCCCAGTTTTCCCCAAAATTAAAATTCCTGCCTTCTTCGTGCTTTTGTTTGTCTGTTTTATTCTCTTTGATCAGCCAAAACCTGCTTATCCCAAAGAACAACTATTTGCTATGCTGAAGTAAACACTTTTTGGCTGCTAAAATGTGTGCTGTATTTTAAGGGCAAAATGTGTGACCTACTCTGTATCCTGTGTGCCAGTGCCATTGTACCTGGGACAGAGGAGGTATCTTGTAGGAGATGGCCTGAAAACTCTGTGTACCATGAGGGATGTGGTATCCTCCCATTGACCACAAAGATGTGTTCCTCCAGACAGCCAATCACTGGTGAAGCATCCTTCTAATTCCTGTCCAATTTCTAGGGAAATTCCTAATACATGTTGTGAGTCTCATTTTCTTTCCCATCCCTTAGGGGCAGAATTACAGAGAAACAGACTCCCGCATGATCCCTGACTAAAATCCACCCAGCAAGCACCCTACAGGACGATGATTTGCCAATCAGTGGCCGCTGCTGTGCATCAGCAGCTGAGGTTTTTCAGTGCCTACAGCGATGTCATGGAGACATAGTCATGCCTCAGGGACAAGTCACTCCAATCACACCTTGCAAGTATTTCAGAATGGCTGAGAGAGAGGAGGTGGGTGTGAGACTGAGAGAATTGAAGGTAGGACTCCAGAACCTAACAGACATGTCTCCTGTGCTTCCTAACCCCAAATCAAACTGGATTACCACACGCCAGCCGACTTTCTACTCCTGAACCAATAGACCGGGGCCTGTGTCTATCTTTAGATTTGATGCCTGGCAGATTGAGAATCCCGAGGAAAGAACAGCTGCTGCTGTTTGTGGTACGCTGCCAAACAGCATCTCTGGAGACTGGAACACTTCCATTGGAGTATTTATCAGATGGTTGTAATGCCAGTATGTTTTTTACCATTTGCGCATTCTCCGATTAGAGGTCTGGTGGCAAAATCCTTAAGTCTTTCCAAAAAAAAAAAGTCAGGTCCATGGTCTGAGAAGAGCAGCTCTACATACCCTCGCTGTGATAATGAGTGTGTGTATTTGTTGTGTGAAAGTGTTAGGGAGGACTCTGGTTTTATAACATGTCCCTGGCTTTTATGCCTCCACCAAGGACATACGTACAATGCGGGTCGTTATCATTACCATGTTCCAATGAGTCTCAGCTCCTATCCCACTGCCACTACAAAGTCAGTCTCCACTGCCTTCCTCCATGTGGATCTAAACCCCAGCCCTCACAGTCTTTCTCTCCACCGAGGGAATGAAGGACATTTGGTCCAGCCGTAAAAATGTACCTTCATGCTTCTACCCAGGATTCTGCTGTTACAGTAGCTGCAAACGGCTAACAAGGAAGACATCTTCTCCTGTGATCCAGGTTTTAACATACCCCTGTCTTCTAGCCTATAGGATCAAGTACCCAGGGTCAGGGAATTCCCGGGTAGCCAACAGGAAATCTCTCAAAGACTTGCCCCAAACACATACACACAAAACACGCACACCCAAACAGTTGATTTGCTTTATTTCTCTTTTCTTCTTGTTCTGGAATCTTCAACATGCCTTTTTTGGAATGCTTCAGCACTGCTACAGCCTTCACTTGTTGCCTGGGTAGGAGGAAGATGGTTGCCTGAGAACACCATTTTATCTGAGCAAAGTGCTTACAAGCACTGCTACTGAAGTGCATGTAAAGAAGGATGATCCCTAATATTCATGGTATCCTCTGACAGCTAGGCCTGAACACAGCACACTCACTGTTAAATCTTCCTTGAAAGGGATTATTATGTTGTCTTTACTATCAACTTGCAGATCCTCTAGGAAGAATCCAGTTTCACTGGTACACCTGACAACTCTTTAATTGCCTCCAAAACTTTTTCTCCTGACCACTGTTCTCAGGATGGCCGTGGAAAGCAATGGAGGTCCATAAAAACCTCAAACACGACAGTGATGCTCCAGAGAGGATAGCAAAGGCACGCAGGGTTAGCCTTCACATCACGATGGTGCCGGGACCTTTGTGCACAGGGTGCAAGGAAGAACATTATGCCCGTCAATAATGACAGCGTGACGGACAGCCCTGAGAACGTGATGTGTGCAAGTTGGGAGTTCAGACCCTAGGACTCAGTGAGTGAGCTTTCATGGTGAATGACTTTGGACACGCTGACACCTTCAACTTCCTAAAGGTGCCCTAGCCACCACCTAATTTGCACAACCGTTGTCCAGACTCACTGCGTAAACCTGAAACCCTTGAGTCATGGTGCCACATGTGGCGTTCCCCAAATTCAGTGAGATAGAAACATGCCAGCTACCTGGCAACACACTGCTGTGAACCCGCCCGGGGTCTCCTCTTCTCTCCTCCTCTCCGATCCCTGTCCTAGTGCAGTGGTCGTCTGGTAGTACCTCAGCGGATTGGGCCACAGGTCCTTACTGATTATCTGGTGAAGGACACAGGGAAGGTCAGGAGAGCCAGGGGTCTGACTGCAATCCCATGCGGCCGTGCAACACACCAAGGTCTTCCCTGGCCTTGCCACTGAAGCCCCACCTCAGCAATCCAGCCAGATCCTGGCAAGTTGTGGTCAGGCAGACAGTGGAAGAAGTTTAGATCGCTGTTGTGGTGCCTGAGGAAGCAGACCTCTCGTGCATAATGCTCTTTCCACTCCACAGGTGTGCTGTGAAGGGCCTTGTATCCTGCAGGAGGACAAAAGGTGAGAAGGGGACTTGTCACTTTTATGAACTCACCACTTTCCACCACCCACGCGGGGAACCATCTATTACCGCTGATGGTAACGAGGTACTCCTTCACAATCACATTATTGTAGAAGTAAGGGTTCCTGCAAAAGAACAGCATAATCTTGCACCAATCACTGACTTCCTCCACCTGCAGGAAAAAGCAGATGAGTAAGGTCAAATCTCTGTCCAGGACACCCGCGGTTTTCTGTCTTCAGGGATCGCTCATTTCGGAAACTTCTCTCCCTCCCCAGGCTCACCTTCACGTCTGTCATGTGACTGAGCACGTCTTGGTCTTCCTCAGAGATCATGGCTGATAACATCGGGTGGTGGACAAACTGTTTCATGTCAAGGAGCCTGAAGGCTGTGTGCTGGAGATCAGATGGCGAGAATAGGGAGCGGGTCTGGAGAACAGCCTGGCAAGGCCTGGCCACAACTGCCACCTCTCATGCCTTCTCCACAGATGCAATAATGTCCTGGAGGCCCCTGTGTCCCCAGGTGTCTGCCCTTACACAGGCAGGCTCTGTTTCCAGGCAGATGCTAATATCCCCCTGCTCCGAGTGTGTGATAATGGAAACGATTTGCATAATTCTGCACATCACCCAATCAGGACTTTCTCGGTGTGCAAGATTGGGTCCCTCACAAATCCTCTCCTGCAACTTCAGTCCAGGACACGCCTGCACAACATATACCCGTGTGCAGTGAACCACCGCTGAATTACATGTGTGTCTGCTTATGGAAACCTGGTGTTGGGATTTAGTGTTTCCTGTGGACCAAGTGTGTCCCCAATGTTTGGACCACACGAGGATCTTTAAACTGAGCTCCTTCCCAGTAAGCCTGTCTGGTTTCTTTCATGTGTATGCTTTCTGAGTTTGGTTTTGAAGGCGGTTGGTTTGTTGGTTTTCCTTTCTCCTTTTATGGCTGTGCTGATCTTTTTCCCCCGGGAACTAGCCCAGCCACACTGTGGTCTCTCCATTATACCATGAAGGATACAACTGTGGACCAGAATCCACGGATGTGCTGAATATACTTGCTTCGGAGTTGCAGATACGGCTTTTTCCTCTGACAGGTCCTGTGCTTGAGCTGAGAGAAGGCCCTGCGAGCTTTCTCATTCACGGGCTCCATCTCTAACTGAAGGACCTCTAGAACCTTTAGTGGGGACCAGGTGCTCTGCCCACTATTTCCTGGCTCTGCCTGCTCCTCAGCCACTGGCTTCTCCTCTGAACGCTTCACATCAGCCTCTGCCTCTGCCTCCAAATCCCCTCCAGCCTCCAGCAGCTGGGTAAATTCCTCCTCCTCCAGGACACCCTGCTCAGCAACAAACAACTCCCGCTGCATCAGCTCTTCATATTCCACAGGTCGCTGCCTCTCTCCACCCTGTGGGACCTCACGTTCTCCCTCCTCCAACAACGGCTCTTCAGCCAGCACCTCTTCCTGCCTCCCCAGCTCCAGATCCAGCCAAACGTTAGATTCAGGGAGTACTGGAGCTGCCAAAGAGTGTAACTATTGCAGGAACAGTAAGTGCTGATATGGCTCCTGTGAGGCTGGGAACAAAGAAGGTCAGAGACCCTTATCAGAAGTTTAGGTTTGAAATTCGCCACTAAGCTAAAACCGGCTCCTGTTGCTATGCTGCGTGTGACCTCCCTAGCCAATAGCTAAACTGCCACATCTGCTTCTGTCTATGCTTGCTCACTTAGGATATATAAGGGCTTGGCTGTAAGCTCCAGGCACGGCTCCCATTTGCAGCTCCTTGTGGGCAAGGTGTCTCCGGACATCTCGGGAGTTTTCCCCTGCACAGGTTAAACTGGCCAATAAAGTAACATCTTAACTCCTGAAAGTCTCCAACATTTGTTCTCATACCCGGTGGATGCTACATTTTGGGGGCTCGCCCGGGATTCTCCCTTGGCGAAGTTTTGGGTTGGAGACCAGAAGGACAGCTCGAGCTGAGTAAGTATTCACGGAGGATCCTCATTTGGTTTGGTTTTGGGCTCTGGAGCATATAAACCTGAGGTAGTAGGTGGGACGCTGCTGGTAACCTACCCAGGGCTTTCAGAAGTGGGATGCCGCTCTCTGAAATTTGGATATTTGGATTTGTTAACTTTGGGAGTGACCGGTCACATTGGGAATCTGTTTTGCGCTGCACTGCGTTTTGTCTGAGCTCAAATGACTGAGTTGAGTGTGAGAGAGACAAGTGTATTCCTTGTGTTAATAGTGTGTGTTGCCTGTATCCTACCCTTTCTCATTATTCCTGAGTCATCTAGGATGGAACAACAGGAGTCTGTGCCGGGATCCCCACTTGAGTGCCTGTTGAAGAATTTTTCTGATTTTCAGAAGAGGGTTCAGGGGTACGGAGGTCCACAGCCAAGTCCAGGTTTCCTCCCAACCTTGAGCCAGCTGGAATAGCCTGCATTTAATGTAGGACAGCCCACAGAGGGCACTTTTGACCTTCCAATTTTGTTTGCTGTCAGAGCCATGGTCTATAGGGCTCCCCACCCAGACCAATACCTGTATATAGATGTGTAGGTAGATACAGCCATTTTGCCTCCTCCTCCGGGAGGGCAGCCATTTTACCTCCTCCTCCGGGAGGGCAGCCATTTTACCTCCTCCTCCGGGAGAGCAGCCATTTTGTCTCCTCCTCCAAGAGGCACCGCTGGCACCAGATGCTGGCCCACGGGCACCTCCTTGCCTCATCTATGTGCCTTTTTCCACTAGTGATTTATACAATTAGAAACATCAGAATTCCCCATTTTCTGAGAAACCTCAAGGACTAATATCTCTCCTTGAGACCATTTTTAGGACCCATCGGCCCACATGGGATGATTATCAGCAGATTTTACAAACCCTCTTCACTTCTGAAGAAAGGGACAGAATAATGAGAGAAGCAGCTAAGGCAGTATTAGGAGAAGAAAGGGAAACTTAGGAGGGAATAAGGGAAATAGAAGATGTTCTCCCATCTCAACCTCCTACCTGGGACCCTAATACCGCTGGGGGAAGGGACGTGCTCCTCCAGTATCGCCGGGCTCTGTTGAGAGGGCTCAAGGCAGCAGCTAGAAAGTCAACCAACTTTAGTAAAGTAAGTGAAGTCATCCAGGGAAGAGAGGAATTCCCAACAGCCTTTCTAGAGAAACTCATAGGGGCTTATAGAGTATATACCCCTCTAGATCCTGAGGCAGAAGAGAACAGGAGACAAGTAAATATAGCCTTTGTGACTCAGGCCACTTCAGATATTAGGAAAAAGCTTCAAAAGTTTGAGTGGTTCGAGGGAGAGAATAGAAGCAAGCTATTAGAGATAGCTCAGAAGATGTATGTCAATAGGGATGATCCGGAGGTTGGCAGGGCGAAGGAAGTTGCCAAAATTCTGATTGCTGCCACTGCCCAGAAACCTCCTCCCAAAGGGAAAAGGGGACAGCAAAAGGGCCAGGGCTCCATTTCCGCCAGCTCCCAGGAGCCCATGGTCACCTTAACAGTTGAAGGAAAACTAATAGACTTCCTAATCGACATGGGAGCCACCTACTCAGTTGTAAAGAAACCACAGGGCCAGATGCAGAAGACAACTACTAAGATAAGAGGGGCAACGGACAAAGCAGAAGCCTACCCATGGGCCACCACAAGAATTACTGACTTAGATCGAGGCACCATCACCCATTCTTTCCTAGTCATTCCAGACTGCCCTTACCCACTGCTTAGAAGGGACTTATTGCAGAAACTTCAGGCCACTATAACCTTCCGACAGGAGGAAAGCCCTATAGGGAACAAAGAGGCAGAGGTCAGCATAGAAGTAATTGTCCTACTGTCTGAAGAACACTTACTTGCCACCGTCCTAGAAGGTAAGGAGGCTGAGGAAAGGGTTCCAGACGCCCTGCGTGCCTGGGTACCTGAGGTTTGGGTGGAAACCAACCCCCCAGGTTTGCTGCTCGCCAACCACCTGTCCTGGTGCAACTGCTTAGCACTGCTAGACTGGTTAAGATCAGGCAGTACCCGGTCCCAGCCCGAGCTAAACAGGGAATCACCTGGCACTTGCAATGCCTGCTGGAGGCAGGCATCCTTCGAAGGTGCCAATCAGCCTGAAACACCCCGCTGCTTCCTGTCCAGAAACCGGGGAGCCAAGACTATAGTCCGGTCCAGGACTTGCGGGAGGTGAATGCACAGGTAGAGACTATTCATCCCACAGTGCCCAACCCGTATACCTTACTGAGCTCAATGCCTCTAACTCATACCTATTATTCTGCCCTGGATTTAAAGGATGCCTTCTTTTGTATTCCCCTGGCACCTCAGAGCCAAGGAATCTTTGCCTTTGAATAGAATGACCCAGATAATAGACTGGTGGGGCAGTTCACTTGGACCAGACTACCACAAGGGTTTAAGAATTCCCCCACCATATTTAATGAAGCCCTCAGCAAAGATCTGCAGGCTTTCCACTTCTCCCATCCGTCAATTGTACTGCTCCAGTATGTGGATGACATCCTCATAGCTGCCAAGGATAAAGGAGAGTGTGAAGAAGCTACCTTGGACCTACTACAAGATCTCGGGCGAATAGAGTATCGAGTCTCTGCCAAGAAGGCTGAGATTGTGATGCAAACTGTAAGTTATTTGGGTTATAACTTACAGGGAGGACAAAGGACATTATCCAGCCAGTGAATTCAGATGGTCTTGCAGATCCCTGAGCCTACTAACAAGAGACAGGTACGAGAATTCCAAGGTGCAGTAGGATACTGCCAATTGTGGATATTAGTCTTTGCAGAACTAGCTGAACCCCTGCATGAACTGACCAGGGGTAAGAAAGAGCAGTTCACATAGACAGATAAGAAGAAGCAAGCATTCCAAGTGCTAAAAGAGGCCCTGGCGGCTGCCCCAGCTCTGGTCCTGCCAGATCTGGCCAAATCCTTTCAGCTATTTATAGCAGAAAAGGGAGGGGTAGCCTTAGGAGTACTGAGCCAGGAACTTGGGCTGTAGAAGAGGCCTGTTGCCTATCTGTCCAAGAGACTTGATCCTGGAGCCTCGGGATGGCCAACATGTCTGAGGGCACTTGCTGCCACCTCCATACTAGTCAAGGAGGCTAGTAAATTAACTTTAGGGCAGGACATCAAAGTCATTGAGGAACACTACATAGAGAGCAAGTGCTGCGAGCACCTCCTGACAGGTGGCTATCTAATGTGTGGCTAATGCAGTATCAGGCTCAGCTGCTGAACCCTCCATCTGTTCAGTTCCTCAAAACTGCTGCCCTGAACCCAGCGAATCCACTTTGGTCCACAGTTGCAAACAAATCCTTGACACAGTGACTGGCTCCCGCCTGGAATTAAGGATCAAGTATATAGGAAGGCAGACCTGACCCTCTTTACAGATGGGAGCAGTTTTATTAAGGATGGACAGCGACATGCAGGGGCAGCAGTGGCCATAGAAAATAAGGTCCTGTAGCAGAAAGCACTGCCCGCAGGAACATCTGCACAAAGGGCAGAGCTAATAGGACTAACCTGAGCCTTACAGACAGCAGGGGGAAAGACATTAAAAATCGCAATGAAATTCTTGCCCTCCTAAACGCCATTTGGCTACCTACCAAAGTTGCAATCATCCACTGCAAAGGACACCAGAGAGGGGCAGCCACTAGGCCACCAGAAAGCCTTCTGCTATTGCTGCCTAATCCAACGCTACCTCCAGATCCTAGTTATTCCCCAGAAGAAGAGCAAGAAGGGATGCAGTTAAAAGGGAAGAAAAATCAGCAGGGAGAAATAGAGCTTCCAGACTCCCGGCTCTATTTACCCCAGGGAATAGTAAGAGAAATAGTAGGAAGTATTCATACTAGTACCCATCTAGGACAAAACAAGCTAGAACAACTTATTAGGAAGTATTATGTAGGGCCCAACATCAGAGATATTGTCCACTCTATTGTCTCTAGGTGCAGCATCTGTGCCAGAGTAAATACTCAGAATAAGAAGCTACCCCCCTTTATGAGGTATTAGGGGAAAGCTCTGGGAGAACTGTAGGAAATAGATTTCACAGATATGACCCCTAGGAAGTCATGTTATAAGTATCTACTAGTATTATTAGACACCTCAGGATAGGTGGAAGCATTCCCCACATGAGGAGAGGCTGCTTCCACAGTCTGCAAAGTCTTATTAAGGGAAATCATACCTAGACATGGCATTCCCTTAGCCCTAGGATCAGACAATGGACCTGCATTCATATCCAGGATATCTCAAGAATTAGCCATGAAGTTAGGTATTAATTAGAAATTACATTGCATTTATAGGCCCCAAAGTTCAGCACAGGTAGAAAGAATGAACAGGATTCTGAAGGAAACTATAATTAAGCTGAGAGGGGAGACCGGTGAAAACTAGGTTGAGCTCCTCCCTTTTGCCCTTTTTAGAACTAGATGTACCCCCTATCTCAATAAATAGACCCCTTATGATATCTTATTTGGGCAACCTGTGCCCCTTGTACCTCGATTGACCAGAGGGGAACTAGAGATTTCTAATCATAATTTCCTCAAGTCCTTGCAGGCCCTGCTTCAGAGTAGAAAGAAAGGTCATTGAACTGAAAGCCTGCCAGGCTTCCCAGCCCCATCAAGGGATAAGTCTGTGCTGTAGAAAGTAGGATATAAGAAGGTTTTACAGGTTACTCAGCAAACTGTTCAAAGACTGTCCAAGAGGCACTTCTAGAAGTACACCACCCAAGGACTGACTCCCACGTAGACGGGTCCACACACCATGATCCTGAGCACCCCCACTACTGCCAAGGTAGAAGGCATACCTGCCTGGGTCCACCGCAGCCAGCTGAAGCTTGCAGTCCCAGCAGAGACACCTTTGTGGACAGCGAAGAATGACCCCGCCAACCCTTGTAAGCTGACCCTGAGAAGGACAGCATGCCCTGCTTCAGCCACAAACCAGAAGTTAACTGGTCCACGCATGGCTAATGCCTAGAGGAACTAACTAAGGACTCTTTTAATCAGGCTTTAGGAAAAGGAAACTAGAATAAAAAGAAAGTCAACTTAATTGTTACTAAAGGTTAAAGATTTTTAAATCAAGAGTTTTGACTAGAAAGGAATTGTATAGTTTTGATAATAGAAAGTATGAAGTGTAGAGGTACATTTGAAAAGAAAAGAGAAAAGCAAGTTGTTATGAAGGCCAGTTATTTCTGGATAAGAAAGTGCATAAAAGTTGAAGGTTTATGTAAGTTGCAGAAGGTTTGTGCAAGTTGTAAGAAGTTAGTGCGGAGAATAAAAATACAAGGCAGGACACGTTCCTTGTGTATCAGCCCTGCCCATATTGCAGGAAAGTATCAACAGTTTATTATCTTAAAACAGTGTGTACTTGTGTACTTTTGCAAAGATATTGTACAAATGTGCTGAAAACATTGTAACCTTGTAGGTTTCACCTATAAATACCCCTCTCCCCCTGAGCTCATCGCTGACCATTGTGAGAGGCGTAGTAGGCTAATCACTAGCCAGTGTATAAGACCCAATTAGATTATAGCTACAGCTAAAGTAGAAAATTCTCATGAGCCCCAGCCTTATACCATTCTCCCCACTGATGAAGAATCAAGGGTTTGATTTATGCCCAAAAGAGATAGGGGAATGTTAGATTCAGGGAGTACTGGAGCTGCCAAAGAGTGTAACTATTGCAGGAACAGTAAGTGCTGATATGGCTCCTGTGAGGCTGGGAACAAAGAAGGTCAGAGACCCTTATCAGAAGTTTAGGTTTGAAATTCGCCACTAAGCTAAAACCGGCCCCTGTTGCTATGCCGGCCCCTGTTGCTATGCTGCGTGTGACCTCCCTAGCCAATAGCTAAACTGCCACATCTGCTTCTGTCTATGCTTGCTCACTTAGGATATATAAGGGCTTGGCTGTAAGCTCCAGGCGCGGCTCCCATTTGCAGCTCCTTGTGGGCAAGGTTTGCAGCTCCTTGTGGGCAAGGTGTCTCCGGACATCTCGGGAGTTTTCCCCTGCACAGGTTAAACTGGCCAATAAAGTAACATCTTAACTCCTGAAAGTCTCCAACATTTGTTCTCGTACCCGGTGGATGCTACACCAAACGTTCTCCACTCCTGCTGACATGCCATGCAAGGCCACCGCCTGCACCACGAGTATCAGGTGCTCAACCTCCACCACACACTGCTCCCTGGCCACCAAGTTCCCCTCAACATCTTCCTCTCCTTCTCCACCATCCTGCCAGTGAGGCTCTTGGTGGACCTCATGCTGCTGAGGCTGCTGGGAGTGCTCTAAAGCCACCACGTTCACCTCCTTACTTACACACTCATGCGTGAGGACCTCCTGCTGCTCTTCCCTCAGCACCACCTCTGCCCTGCTGTGCCGGACATCTCCTTCCTGCTCAGGCATCAACGTGAACCCAGCCACACCCTGGCTCATCCCACAGGTTTCAGAACATGTTCACAAAGTCCCCCTCCACACGGCATAGCGGCTGTACCCTGACTACCGAACACCGCCTACCATCACGAAGACCACCAAAGCTGCCTGAGGAGCCTCGCCACCACCAACCCCTGTCGGATTAGCTATGTGGCCCAGACACGGAGCTGGGCGGCCGTCAAGCAGCCAGAGGTGGAAGCGCACAGACTGCACACAGAGCTATACTCTGGCCTGCTCCCAGGGACGACTGCGGAGAGCAAGGCACCAGGCCGCCTCAATCTCAAACCTCCCGGTTAAACGGGAAAATGCGCACAAACACACGCGCGCACTCGCACGCTCGCACACGGGAACGCACGCACGCACGTGCTAAGGGACTGGGTCGCCACCCTGTGCCTCGGCAGTATGCGCAGGGAGCTAGATCAGGAGCGCTGCTCGTCATGCAGACCCTCCAATCACTGAGCACACAGAGGGCGTCACCACCAACAGTCCGAGCTCCCACCACGCTGTCATTCTTCCCGCCTCCCAAGGTCAGCCAGCTCTATCGGCTGCAGCAAGCAAGGCCTCTGACCTTGCGCCTGCGGATTTACTGTCATCCCCTCCTGCTGCTGCCTGGCCCGAAGGATGCCTGGATTGTCGCTCTACGGGATACATTTCTTTAGTGTGATCTACAGTGACATAGGCAGGGAGGATCCTGGTAAAATAGACAATGCTGCCATAAATATGGGGGTGCATTTCTTCTTTTCAAACAGTGCTATGGTGTTCTTGGGGTATATTCCTAACAGTGGTATATCTGGGTCAAAAGGCAGTTTGATTTTTAATTTCTTGAGGAATCTCCATACTGTTTTCCACAGTGGCTGCACCAGTCTGCATTCCCACCAGCAGTGAAGGAGGGTTCCCTTTTCTCCACATCCTCGCCAGCACTTATTCTATGTTGTTTTATTGATGAGCGCCATTCTG
Source organism: Saccopteryx bilineata (assembly GCF_036850765.1). NCBI lineage: Eukaryota > Metazoa > Chordata > Mammalia > Chiroptera > Emballonuridae > Saccopteryx > Saccopteryx bilineata. Next base: position 6,616 of record NW_027095504.1, on the reverse strand, counting down.
ACTGGTGTGAGGTGATATCTCATTGTGGCTTTAATTTGCATTTCTCTAATCATTAGAGATGTTGAACATTTTTTCATAT
>NW_027095504.1:0-6437 GCF_036850765.1 Saccopteryx bilineata | reverse complement strand
GCCCACGAAGTAAGGGCTGTTGTATATAGTCCCAAGCTGGATTGTATGTGAATGTAATGAATCGGTTTTCATGCCTGTAGTGACAAACATACACAATTGCATCTTGAGCATACTCATACATATGACATGGACTGCCTGTATATGAAGATGTCTTCCAACGTTAATTGTATTAGAATCATTTACAACTGCATCTCGCAAAGGAACATATTCTTCAGAGCAAAGCTTGGTCTAATTCAAATGGATAAATATCAAACATAGTTTTTATTTTTGCATACATATATATGATGTATTGGTGAAACAATTGACAGCATTTCAAAATATGATTGTCTTCATTCTCTCAAATCATTAATCGGTATTAATAGTTCACTGCACTGCATTTCATATTTGTTTCTTTGCCACTGACTGGATTTATCACCTTAATGTTGAAGTGATATCCATTGGTACCAGCCCCAAAACTGATTGGATCATCAAACTCAACATGCATTGCAGCATCAATGAGTTTCTGCAACTTTTGGCAATTGATTATTGTTCTGATAAAGAACAATATCTCTAGATTGAAACTGATCTCTGAGTATAACAATCGCCACTTCTACTTTAGTTTGAGCATTGAATCTTTGCACACGTTCTACAGCAGCCATTTTGTCAGAATGAATAACTAACTATCTTGTGTGTATTAGATGGCATCATGTCAATTGCTGTTTTGAACAAATGCACTAATTTTTTTTTCATGAAGAAGCTCTTGCAGTTGGGAAATGATGAACTTTTTTATGCTGGTAGAAATCTGAAGCATGCAATCAATTCATCATTGCCATCATTGATGAAATACATTTGTAGGAATTTATGTTGACCATCTGGGAACAGAAGTAGGAAGCCAGCTTTATGATAAATTTGTCTTTTCACTTTGAAAGTTGGCATGAGTAGAGCTGTTACAATTTCTGCACTGAACAACATCATTTGGAAGCATGAGTTCTATTTCCTGATGTTATATAGGAAATGCTTTGATTTGGCAGTATATTCAGCAAGCAAAATTTTTAATACCTCTGGCGGTTCTCCAAGTTGAGGCAGTTTGATTTTTCCAGTGGTGCAACACATTCCTTTCTTTTCTCCATTAAATTTCAGAGCCTTGCTATTGGACATACTTCAGTCATAGAGCCGATGAGAACATACTGGCTCAATCTATAATCATGAGCTGGGTTGTACTGGAATGAAAAGCATTGTAACTGTGTGATTGCCAAACACAATAATGTTTGAAGCTGATCTGCTGTTCCTTATTGACATCTTTCAGCCACTCTCAACCTGTCACATTCATTCTGTTAAGAATGAAGGTCTGAATCTGGAAAATTCAATTGCCATACTTGCCACCGTGCATCCTCAATCTGGCTGCATGTAAATGAAATGTAAATCAGAAACATTGAAATGAAATTGTAAAATATTTAGTATAGCGTGTGTTCCTTTTACATCCAACAGATGGTGCTGTTTATTTAAGAAAGCATTTTTTACCTGTCAAAGGTGTAACATGTATAACTATATAATAGTACATACATAAAAAAGAGTGAGTGTTCAAATGCAACCTTGTTTCAAAAGTTCAAAGCAATTGGTATAGAATTTTCAAAGATGTAAGATTTTGAACAAACATTTATATTTTTATTTATATAGATGTGTATGTTGACAGTAGTATATGATTCGAATTTGCTTTTCTATTCAAGTGGCTATTCTGTGCCTCTTAATTGGTATATTCAGTCCACTCAGGTTAGGGTTATTATTGACAATTGAGTATATTCTGTAGACAATTTATGTAACATTTCATGATAGCTCTGTTTCTTTTTTTGTTTTTCCTTTTGTTAATTGTTTTTGTTTGGTGGTATTCATTATGTTTCCCTATTTATTTTTGTTTTCTTTTTTTTTTCCAGCTGTGTGTTTTGGCAGTAGCACTTTCTTTGGGTGGTTACCATTAGGTAATTAAAAGAAATACTGTCATGTTAACAAGGGTCCATTGTCATAGGAGTGCTTGTGCACTTGTTTCTTTTTTGCTCCTCCTGATTTTTATCCACTCTCCTGTAATGTTTCTGTTGCTGTAAATTATTATTTTTATTTTGATCTTTTCAGAGCATTAATAATAGTTTTATTTGGTTTTGTTTTTTGTATCTGGTTGAATAACCCCTTTAGTATTTTCTCCAGTGGGTTTTCTATGGTGGTAAATTTCCTCAGCTTCTGTATGTATAAAAATATTTTCTCTCATACTTGAAGTTATAACTAATGGATATAGTATTCTTGGCTAGATTTCTCTCCTTCAGTACTTGAAATGTCTGGATCAATTTGACAACTGCTCAACATCTGAGTCTCTGTCAGTAGTGACCTACTCCTGGGACCCAGAAGCAGTTGTCCCATGGGCAGCTCCCCACTCTGAGTAAAGAAGGAGGTAGGGGAAAGAGGGAAGTTAGAACCCACAGAGCTCCTCAGAACAGTGAAGGTAACATGCTGCAGAAAGTACACAGCGTGGCTCCAGGCACCTAAGAGAGTCTTAAAGGAGGCAGCCTGGTGTTTGCTCAGATGAGACAGGAAACTTGGCACTGATAAAAACAATCTCTCTCTTTGCCCAAGTTAAAGCTGAAAACTAAAGCCTTTCCCCCACTTTGGCTGGGAATGCTCTGCCACCTCTTCTTATCTCACCTACTTTCTCTAAGGCAGGTATTCCCTACAGGTCTGACGAGACTTCTGGAAAGCCAGACTCCAGCCATGAACTTGACCCTCAGTACCCAGACCATGCAGGTAGCCTTCCAGCTGCCTATCCATTAACTCTGCTCTGCCACCAACTCAGCTGGGACAGTATCAGAGACAAACCATGAGGCACAGCCAGCAGGAGGGGCCGCAAGGCCAGAGGGTCTGTCTGAACAGGGTGGAAGAGGCACCTGGATGTGGGGGGCATTTGGGCCTGGGCTGAAAAACTCGTAAATTGCCCCTAGAAGGTCCCCCACCCCAGAGTCCATGGCAGCCTCAGCATGTGTCTCCCAGTCAGGGCATGGCCCTGACCCCATCCCCTGGACTGCCCTTGGCACCCCTGGGCACCAGGCCCAGGGTGCTTCCCTTATTCCTCCAACAGCATCAGGGGTGGCCCTGTTCCTCACTACTTCCCTCCTGTCCTCTGGGTACTCCCATTAACTATCCTTCCCCAGCATCCCCAGTCCCCTTCCTTCTGGCCTCTCTGGCACAGCTCCCCTCCAAGCAGTGTGACTTGGTCTCCACGGCAACCCGCAGACGCAGGCAGCCACCACCCAGGCTATCCAGTTCACCGCTTGTACTAAGCAGCCTTCACAGACCCCAACTCACATACCTGGCCCACATTATCTCCTGAACCTCCAGAACACCCAGGTCCCTGACCTCTACCTTCCCTGCCATATTCTCCGTGCCCCAATCCAGACTCTACCACTGCCCAATATTCCCTGCCCTGGCAGATCCTGCACCCACAGACCCCTAACCTCTATCAGACCTTTCACTCCGCCACAAGAGCGCAAACCACAATACTCCAGGCCCGACAATACCCCTCATCCTACACATAATCCGGCTCCCGAACTCTAGTAACCCAGGCCCACCTTTCTTCCCACAGATCCCAGACGAGCTAAAGATGCCTGAACACCATAACTGTCAAACTTCGGATTTCACCAGAACCCCAAAACCCCTGATCCTCTGTGGATGCCGCTGACTCACAACAACCACCCCAGACGTCCCCTCAGCATCCCGCCCAGCCTGTCTCCACACCACAGCTGCTAGGACCACTCAGGTCCCAAATTCAGAAGACCAGCAGACCCCAGCACCACTCAGAACGGTGCTGTGGGAGACGCTCATCCACGAAAGATTCTACCTGCCGCCCCGGCCTCTGACGTCCTGACCCTCAGGCACTTGAATACCCTCAGAGATGCAGTCTCTACTCAAGCGGCCCACAACTGCTGGTAGGGGACACCAACATCCCTCTCCGCCTCCCTGGCCACGCCCTATGACGATATCCACTTCCTGTGCTTCCCGATGCAGAAATGGCTGCCTGGCTGCTCCAGGGCTAAGAGACCCTTCTGACCTTGGCCCTGCCCCCCAGGGCCTGCCCCTTATTTCCACTCTACATACATAAATTTGCCTTGCCTCCTTTCTACTACATCTTGCTGTTCCAGGCAGAGCCTTAATTGTTGGCTGCAGTGGGCGGCCGTCTACCTTAAAACACACAGGAATGGTTCCTGGTGTGTAAATCTAAGGTAATGTAGCTATGTGAGTCAATTATATACTACCTAATCATGTGTTGTACATTTATTTTATTTTATTTATTTATTTATTTTATTTATTTATTATTTTTTAATCTTATTTTTATTAATTTTAATGCAGTGACATTGATAAATCAGGGTACATATGTTCCGAGAAAACATCTCCAGATTATTTTGACCTTTGATTATGCTGCATACCCCTCACTCAAAGTCAAATTGTCCTCTGTCACCTTCTATCTGGTTTTCTTTCTGCCCCAACCCTCCCCCCAATCCCTCCATCTCCTTCCTCACCCCTTCCCCACCCCTCCACCCCACTCCCTGTTACCACCACATTCTTGTTCATGACTCTGAGTCTCATTTTTATGTCCCATCTATGCATTGGTTCATATAGTTCTTAGTTTTTTTCTGATTTACTTATTTCACTCTGTATAATGTTATCAAGGTCCATCCATGTTATTGTAAATGATCTGATGTCATCATTTCTTATGGCTGAGTAGTATTCCATAGTATATATGTACCAAACTTTTTAATCCACTCGTCCTCTGATGGACACTTGGGCTGTTTCCAGATCTTTGCTATTGTGAACAATGCTGCTATAAACATAGGGGTCCATTTCTCCTTTTCGAGCCGTTCTATGGTGTCCTTGGGGTATATCCCTAAAAGTGGGATGGCGGGGTCAAAAGGCAGTTCGATTTTCAATTTTTTGAGGAATCTTCATACTGTTTTCCACAGTGGGAATGCACCAGTCTGCATTCCCACCAGCAGTGCAGGAGGGTTCCCTTTTCTCCACATCCTCGCCAGCACAAATTCTGTGTTGTTTTGTTGATGAGCGCCATTCTGGCTGGTTTGAGGTGATAACTCATTGTGGTTTTAATTTGCATTTCTCTAATGATTAATGATGTTGAGCATTTTTTCATATGCCTATTGGCCATCTGTATATCCTCTTTGGAGAAGTGTCTATTCATCTCTTTTGCCCATTTTTTGATTTGATTGTTTGTCTTTCTGGTGTAGAGATTTAGAAGTTCTTCATAAATTTTGGTTATTAACCCCTTATCAGACATATTGTCAAATATGTTCTCCCATTGCGTAGTTTGTCTTTTTATTCTGTTCTTATTGTCTTTGGCCGCGCAAAACTTTTCAACTTGATATAGTCCTATTTGTTTATCCTGTCTTTTATTTCATTTCCCCGTGGAGATAGATCAGCAAATATATCACTGCGAGAGATGTCAGAGAGCTTACTGCCTATGTTTTCTTCTAAGATGCTTATGGTTTCATGCCTTACATTTAAGTCTTTTATCCATTTTGAGTTTATTTTTGTGAATGGTGTAAGTTGGTGGTCTAGTTTCATTTTTTTGCAGGTTGCTGTTCAATTTTCCCAACACCATTTGTTGAAGAGACTGTCTTTACTCCATTGTATTTTCTTACCTCCTTTGTCAAATATCAGTTGTCCATAGTGCTGTGGGTTTATTTCTGGGTTCTCTGTTCTGTTCCATTGATCTATGTGCCTGTTCTTATGCCAGTACCATGCTGTTTTGAGTACAATGGCCTTGTAGTATAGCTTGATATCAGGAAGTGTGATACCTCCTCCTTTATTCTTCTTTTTTAAGATTGCTGAGGCTATTCATGTTCTATTTTGGTTCCATATAAATTTTTGGAATATGTGATCTTTAAAGTATGTCACATGTATTTTAATTGGTATTGCATTGAATTTATAAATTACTTTGGGTATTACAGACATTTTAATGATGTTTATTCTTCCTAACCATGAGTATGGTATATGCTTCTACTTGTTTGTATCTTCCTTGATTTCTTTTATCAATGTTTTATAATTTTCCGAGTACATGTCTTTAGTCTCCTTGGTTAAATGTATTCCTAGGTTCTTTATTTTTTTGGTTGTAATAGTGAAGGGGATTGTTTCCTTAATTATTTTTCTGACTGTTCATTGTTGGTGTATAAAACTGCCTCTGATTTCTGCGTATTAATTTTATATCCTGCCACCTTGCTGAATTCATTTATCAGGTCCAGTAGTTTTTTGACTGAGACTTTAGGATTTTCTATATACAATATTATATCATCTGCAAATAATGATAGCTTTACTTCTTCTTTTCCAACTTGAATGCCTTTTATTTCTTCTTCCTGTCTGATTGCTGTGGCGAGGACTTCCAGGACTATGTTGAATAAGAGTGGTGA
>NW_027095503.1:75124-81879 GCF_036850765.1 Saccopteryx bilineata | reverse complement strand
GCAAAAAAAAAAGGAAGCCAACAATGTCACAACCCAGGAAGATGAAGAACTGATCAGGCTATTACAGAAGTCGGATCATGGCATGAAGCTGTAGCCCTTATATACGTGGTTTTGACCTGTGAATGTGTCTGAATGCCTGAAGAGTTCAGGGATAAGGTGGACAATCACTTACCATCAATAAAGAGCCCACAATTACAGATACAGACGCTGGAACTTTCAAGTGGTTGAGAAAGCAGAGAAGTGGCAGATCCAAGATTCTGAACCACCAGTGTCCTCTCTCCTAGCTGCTGCCAAACATTCGACAATTGTGTATGAAACTGATGACAGTAGAAATGCTCCCTGAGAATGAAAGGGAGAAGAATGAAATTCTATTAGGAGAATATTCTACTGCTGCTATCCGTCATTACTTCTGGACACACCATTAAGCCAGGTGAACCCCCAGCATCATTCTCTTACTGCAAAATATGCTGCATGACTTCTTTTGAGCTTGCTGATAAAAAAACCAAAAAAAAATACAAAGAAAACTACACTACCTACTATAAAGAAAAGAGCTCAGTGTAGAGACTAGTATAAAAAACACTCTAAAAACAAATTATTTTTTTTTCTCTCCTTGTGTGGTAATTCATATAGAACTAAAAATTAGAGGATGAATATAAATTGGAATAAACAGAGAAAGTGATACTGAAAATTTCAAATGATAAGGATACATGCTTAAAAAACAGGATAAGAGAATAAAGGAACATGACATATAACAAAGAAAAGAGAAACTAAGGTGAAATACATAGGAAACAAAACTATAAGTTAGACATAGCACTGTAAAGAAAATGCAAAATTAAAGGTTATTTATTTTATAAGTAAACCTTACACTGCAGGAATAGCTTAATTACCTGTATATCATAATCAGATATAATCAAGAAAAATATGTTTTTTGTCATACACAATAAGTTATCTCAAAAATTAGTGGAATTAGAAAGGGCAAGGAGAAAGAAAACAGGATTAAAATATAGACAAAAATTATTTAGAAACTAACTCTGTGAAGACAATGAATTCCAAAGCGCATGAGCTTTGTAGCAGCAAACTCCAAGGTGACACAGAAAATGCACTGTGGATTTGTTTAATTGATAGAATCACTGCAACAATTCCCAGAGATGTACAAGTATCCAGAGGGAAGGGCGTTCAGATGTTCAGTTCTATTGGATTGTCCCAAGGACACCTGCTTCATCATATTCCAATCTTAACTGAAAATAAAACACCCAGCACCATTTCAAAACCTTCTCTGCCCTTAACTCTTTCTACTTGTGGTCCATGGAGCATGAATAATGCACCTGAAACAAGCACTGCTTACCTCACCACAGCTCAGCAGCTTAAAAACTACCAAAGTGTCTCAGAAAAAGCTCACGGTGAGTTTTCCTGAAACACCAAGAAACAAATCTATGAAGTTTGAGATGAGAAATATTGACATCTGATAACCAAGGGCTGCTTAGCAGAGTGAGGAAGCCGGGATGCACTTGGGGAGTAACGATGTGTATGAAGGAAAGTCATCTGTCCTTTTCTTCCCAAACCTTCAAGGTTCACAGCCTCATAATTTTAACATGCAAGCTCTGAAGACTGTCTTCCATGGAAGCCACATAACTTTCCCATTCTAAGTGTCGGTAGTTACAGAAAATTGACCACCTTTTCAGTACTCTTAGTTCTTCGAATCATAGCAATATCACAAAAAAAGATGTGCTGATTAACTCTGCATACGATTGATTTTTTAAATTGTGGTAAAATAGGCATAACATAAAATTTACCATCTGAACCACTGTAAATGTTCAGTTCAGTGATATTCAGTTCATTCACAATGTTATGCAAATATCACCACCCTCCATCTCTGGAACTCTTTTTAACTTTGTCAACTGAAATTTTACACCTGTTAAACAAAAACTCCCCATTTCCCACTCTTCCAAGGCCTCTGATAGCCAGTATTTTACACTCTGTCTCTGAGTTGGACTACTCTTGTTAGCTCATATAAGGAGAATCATAGAGTATCTGTACTTTTCTGATTTGCTTATCACACTTAGTAGAATGTCCTCATGGCTCATCATGATTACACTACGTGTCAGAATGTCTTTTCAAGATAAAATAATCTTCAATTATATGTATATATCACTGTATTTTCTTTTTCTTTTTAAGTCCAATACTCCATTGATGAGCAATTCAGCACCTTCCATCTCTTGGCTATTATGAATAATACCACAACGATCACAGAAGTACAAGTAACTCTTTGAAATGCTGATTTTGTTTAATACTTTCTCTCTCTCTCTCTGTCTCTCTAGGCCTGGGTAAGAATGTACCTTCATCCTGAATTTTCTAGACATGGGAAAGGAGCACGTATCAGAATCTCAGAGGATGACATTTCAACAACAGAAAAACACAGGAATAGGTCTATTATTAGAATATAAGAGAATAAAGTGCCCTGTATATTCTTCAAAGTACTTCTCAGGCTTTCTTTTTTACGTATTTTCTCAAAGTGAGAAGTGGCGGGTGTGCAGGGGGTGACGGTGGGGGTGGTGATAGGCAGACAGACAGATTCTGGCATGCACCCAAATGGGATCCACCTGGCATGCCCACCAGGGGGAGATGCTCTGCCCATCTAAGGCTTTGCCCCATTGCAACCAGAGCAGAGCCATGCCAGCACCTGGGGCAGAGGCAATGGACCCATCCTCAGTGCCGAGGCCAACTTTTGGTCCAATGGAGCCTTTGCAGCAGAAGGGGAAGAGAGAGAAAGAGAGAAATGAGTAGGAGAAGGATGGAGAACCATATAGGTGCTTCTCCTGTGTGTCCTGGCTGGGAATTGAACCGGTAACTTCCACACGTCAGGCCAATACTCTAACACTGAGCCAACCAGCCAGGGCCACACTTCTCAGGTTTTAATGGTCACACACTAACTGCTAGATCTTTGTCTGGTAACTATTGGTGAGTTATATATAAGACCCACAATAATTGTGTGAAATGTACTGTGGGAGTATTCGTTGGAATTTATTTTCATTAATAGCTTTGGAAATGTTTCTAAAGAGAGCTGCGCACAGTTTTCAAGCAGTTAAGCAGATTCCTAGAAAAGGTATCCTTGACAAAAGACAACAACATGAATAAATGAGGTTTAATTGCCTTTGGAGAATTAAGAATGAGGACATGGGGATGGGTGAGGAAGAAGGAGGAATAGAGAAAAATGAATAAACTTATGAACATGAACAATAGTGTGGTGATTGCCAGCTGGTGGTGGGGGAAGTAGAGCATGGTTTGGGTACAAGCAGTGGTGATGTATAGACTTCACTTATGGCCATAAACACACAGTAACACACAGTGCACTGTACAGACCTGTTTTGAAGAAGGAGGGAACCTGAATCCTATATGGTTATCCAAACTAGTGTCACCCTAATAAATTTAATTTCAGCAAAAAAAAAAAAAAAAAAAAAAGGCCCTAGCCAGTTGCTCCATGAATAGAAAGGGTCAGCCTGGTGTACGGATGCCCTGAGATTTGATTCCCAGTCAGGGCACACAGGAGAAGCGACCATCTGCTCTCCCCCCACACTCATTCTTTTCTCCTTCTTCTCCTCACACAGCCAGTGGTTTGATTGGTTCAAGCATGGCCCAGAGTGCTGAGAAGAGCTCTATTGGAGTGCATGAGCCTCAGGTGCTAAAAATAGCTCAGTACTCGAGCATTGGCCCAGCATAGCATTGCCAGGAAGATTCTAGTTGGGGTGCATGAGGGAGTTTGCCTTACTATCTCACCTTTTCTCACATTAAAAAGAAAGAATTTAAAAGAATATATAACAGCTGATTATGGCTAGAACATAGCTGCAAAGACAAATGCCATGCGGTAGGGCACTAGTCTGACTGTAAGGGGTCATCAAAGCAATATGGACTTGTAATAGTGCAATTGCTAAATAAAAGTAGACCCAACATTTAATATTTGAGTACAACAGAAATCTTTGACTCAGTATAATTCTAATAGGTGTGATTCAGATGAAGAAAGTCATTTTCATAAGTTATTCAGAAATGTTTCACTCCATGGAAACTCAGCGCCTGGTCATTCCCACGTGATTCCATCACTCAGAAGTCAGGCATAGGGCCCCACCTGATTAAAAGAGAGGGTTGGGAATGTAGTCTAGCTGTGCTCCAGTGAGCAGGGAGAACTGACTTATTATACTACAGCAGGGGTCCCCAAACTTTTTACACAAGGGGCCAGCCAGTTCACTGACACTCAGACTGTTGGAGGGCCGGACTATAAAAAAAACTATGAACAAATCCCTATGCACACTGCACATATCTTATTTTAAAGTAAAAAAACAAAATGGGAACAAATACAATATTTAAAATAAAGAACAAGTAAATTTAAATCAACAAACTGACCAGTATTTCAATGGGAACTATGCTCCTCTCACTGATCACCAATGAAAGAGGTGCCTTTTCCGGAAGTGAGGCGGCGGCCGGATAAATGGCTAGAGGGGGCCGCAGGCAGCCCGTGGGTCATAGTTTGGGGACCTCTGTGCTACAGAGTACATGTATGTAACTCATATGCAAAATGGAGCTCTTGAAGTTTGTTTGTTTTCAAGCTGGAAGTGACAGGAGCAAAATAAAGTCAGAGAGAACAACGAACCAGAAGAGCTGCTAGAATTCTGTGAAGAGCTTGTCCTCTGTGCTCTCAGTATAGAAGAGAGTTGACCCAATGCCATTGGGTACTCCCTCGTGTGTCTGAACCAATGCCATGTGGTAACTATCGTACAACCAGCACCAAATAATGAGATACTTTACTAATAAAAAAAAGAAGAAAATTTTGAGCCCATTCTCAACACTGGTATTAATGGCCAGACTTTATATTAGATTCAAGTCTTACGCTGAAATGAAAAATAATGGAATTAGGCCTCCTCTGTGACACGCATAAGGATACAAGAGCAGAAAGGAAGCTGACCCGTCTGAGCAGATGATTGGATTATTTTCTTTTTGTAACCTGCAGGAGAGTTTGACAATTGCTTTCCCTCTAACTTCCCAAACTGAGGCTTTTATTATAAAGCATTCAATATCTTTCAAAGGCTTTCATAAAATTGAATGCATTTGTCTAGAATATTGTAAAGAAATGATAATGGGTCATAGAAGATGAAACACCTCAGCATAAGATAAAATTCAGTTCTCCCCTCAATGCAACATGAGTATCTTTGGCACCATGCTGATGAGTAGATGTGTCAGAAAGCTCAATGTGAGGAAATCCAATGATCCTTGAAGAACTCCAAATATCACAGTGCTTAGGTTACAGTACTATTCATGATATAAGGTATAATTATACAATAGCAGTAGGAGCAAAAAGGAAACAAGTGTCCATTAAAAATTTGCACCCATTTCTCCATTCACTGCTAATTCACTCACCAAGCCCGAGTAGTTCAAATACCTTCACATCTGTTTAGTTAATGAAAACATAGTTATCATATATCTCCAGACCTTAATTAGTGCATGCTACTAAGAGAAGGCATTATGGGAAAGGTAAAACATTCTATAGCTCCTTTAACTGGTGGTGAAAACTGTAGAATGAATGATTTTTGAAGTTTGCAATATGTATGAGGCACAATGTTTTCTAGAAATTCTAGATTCTCACTTAACGATGACTCCATTCTTTTAATTGGTCAAATCCAGAAATGTTGGAATTGTACTTGATTTCTGTCTTTCTCTCATTCCTCAAACGCATTCAACAAGGGCACAATAAATGTGTAAAATTAATCTCAGTTATATAATGGAACTTTGGAAAAAATGAACTGGAACTCCAACCTTCAATTTCTTTGGTACATATGCAAATAATAATAATAATGATAAGAATAATAAAAATAAGCTCATAATGTTGGTGAGATAGTGAAGGAGGCTAACTATACAAAATCTGACCTAGTTAACAAATATTGGCTATTCAAAAAAAATATCAGTTCTACATTTTGTCATTTATTTTGATGTTTTCTCTTGGAAATACCCACCTCAAACATGATCAGTTTAAAGTTATTAAGTTCAGCTAATAGCAAAATTATGTTTCCCCATTCCTCTTGGATGAAATATCATATTTCCTCATGTGTAAGACACACCCTTTCAAAAAACGTGGAGTCAAAACACTGGGTGTGTCTTACACAGTGTTTGTAGATTTTTCTACTTGCATTTCCCGATTTTTTGCACAGATAAGCAGTTGTAGGAATATTATAATGAATAAAATTGATTTCAATGAATAGGAAATACTATTTTTTTCAAATTTGGGGCCCAAAATTAAGGTGCATCTTATACATGGGAGTGTCTGTATATCAGGAAATACGGTACATCCCAAGGCCAAATACCACCACTAAAACATTTAACTCTAAGAGTACATGTCAAACCATCTTATTTGTGACATTTCTTATTGCTCTAGGGCCTCTTTCATCCTCCCCCTTCTACCTTATACTCTTCAAGTGAATGAAGAGAAGATCACTCCTCTAGCCTGTGTCTGGTTTTTGCAGTCCAAGACTTCAGCTATTTGATGAGTTCCTTCAGAATTATCCCCTCAGTTCCTAAGAACAAGCAGAAACAAGGCACAGTCAGCGAGCTGGGAAATCTCAGCAGACCCTCCTACTTGCTTCGCCCTTCCTGGGGAATGAATGAATTGAGTCTTCTATTAATGTATTCACCCTTGCTGATACTAATTTTATTAATATCATTAGCAGATTACCGGTGATGCAAATACCAGTCTCATTTAATGTTTTATAATG
>NW_027095503.1:68400-75024 GCF_036850765.1 Saccopteryx bilineata | reverse complement strand
CCCCTGCAGGACAGTCAGAAAGACTTGCCCACAGAATCAACCCAAGGGCATCCTACCGTTCGGATGTCCCGGTTACAGGTTGCAGAACAACTTCGTGATATGCTTACAACCCAGTTACAGGCAACCAAACAAGTAGGAGCTGTGCAGGCAGCCCTGGGGATGGCGACAGAAACCCTCAACGCTGTCCAGACAGCCCAGGAACAGGCTGCGGACGAGCTTGGTCCTGTGCGCGTGGCCCTGACAGCCGCACAGGAAGGACTGGGGGATGTGCACAGAGCCCTGTCAGAGGCCACGAAAGGGCTGCAGGTGCTACAGACCGCCATGTTCACAGCCAGGAAAGAACTCAGAGCTGTGAACACAGCCCAGGATGGCGTGAGGGAAGCACTTGGTGCTCTGAAGGAGGTGCATTTACAATCCCAGAAGGAGCTTGAATCTCTCCACAGAGCTCACATGACAACCAGGAAAGGGCTCAGGGCTGTGAACACTGCCCAGAGTGTGGCAAAGAGCAAGCTGGGACATGCACAGGCCTCCCAACTGAAAACAACGGAAGGCCTTTTCGCTATAGATACAGCCCTGGCAGCGGCAAAGGAACATCTAGATGCTGTGCAGGCAGCCCGACTGGGGCCACAGGAAGATCTGGAAGCTCTGCACACAGCCCTGTTTGCCGCAGCTGAAGCCCTGGATGATGTGCAAACCGCCCAGTTCCAGTCAACTGAGGAACTTTTAGTGGCAGAGGCAGCCCAGGATGAGATGTCTGAGGGCCTGGGGGCGTTACACACAGCTCTGTTCGCCACAGACGATGGCCTCTCTGCAGCAGAGACAGCCCAGGCTACAGCAAGGGAAGAGCTCCTGGCCATGAACACGGCCCAGCTTGCTGCCATGGAGGGCCTTGGGGCGATGCAGGGATCCTACCTGGAGGGAACAGAGGCTGCTGTATGTCTGCAGACGGCCCTGTTTGCAATCCTGGATATCTTAGGACCTGTGCACACAGCCCAGTTTGCTGCCACCAAAGGACTGGGAGCTGTGTGCACTGCCCAGTCTAAAGCCAGGAAAGAACTGACGGCTCTGCACACGGTCCACCTGCATCTGCAGCCAAATGAATGGCCTGTGGTGGGAAAGATCGCCCAGCACGGTAGGTCTAATCTGAGGCAAGAAACAGAGAAAAATGCGAGCTCACCACTTGGCTTCATGGAAGACACATCAGATCTTCCTAGTACATCTCACCAGGATGGTCGGGGAAAGGAGCAGTGCCCTCCTAGTCCCCTGCCTTGTGCGTGATCCTGCCGCAGCTCTTTGGTTGTGGGTGATGTGTCAGCTCAGACTCACGGCCCACAGTCCTTAGTGATTGATGCAGGGGCCAAATCCACAACCAAAGACATTTCACCACCAGAATCTGATGATTACAAGAATAGAAACTGGGCTAAAAATGACATCAAGAAAATCATCATCATGACCCTTTCTGATGAAAGACCTGGGATAGGGACCATAAAGGTAAACACTGCTCCTACTTAGGACAACAAAGTCATTCTCTTCATTGAGACCATTAGGCAAAACTTGAAGATGACATGGCCTGTGCATGTCCCAGCTTGCTCTTTGCCACACTTTGGGCAGTGATCACAGCCCTGAGGCCTTTCCTGGTTGTCATGTGAGCTCTGTGGAGAGATTCAAGCTCCTTCTGGGATTGTAAATGCACCTCCTTCAGAGCACCAAGTGCTTTCCTCATGCCATCCTGGGCTGTGTTCCCAGCTCTGAGTTCTTTCCTGGCTGTGAACATGGCGGTCTGTAGCACCTGCATCACCTTGGTGACTGGGAGACCCGTTCCTTTTCAGATCATGGGCGTGGTCCCATTGCGTGTTGCTTCCAATACCCTCAGAGCACTAGAAAGAGCAGCTTCTGTGGAGAAAACAGACATTATGTCAGATTCGTCTCCCGAGAGAGCCAGGGGGTGGTGACTAAAGAACATGGACTGTGGGGAGAGCTGTAATTGCAGTGAAACCATCCATAGTCCTTGGAACGCTTGTCATCAATAGGCAAGAATAATGCCGCTCATCAAAAAGAAGAAAAGCATACCCGGGACTGAAGGGAATCCTGTGAGATGTTTCCCCGAGTCCACACCAGTGGCCTTTTCTCTGATCTCTCACAGTCACATGCCCTCACAGGATCACTGCCCAAAACCGCCCAGTGATGTCACTGGACTGCAAAACCAGACTGATTCAAGACCCACGAGTGTCACGGTACTGGTTTCGGGCTTCTCTATTGGAATCGTATTTGTATTAGTAGTGCGTTGCTCTGCAGAGGCTCCAGAAAAGACAGCTGTGATGAGAGATAAAATAGAATACTGACTAATCTGACTGTCCTTTCGAAGGTGACCTAAAAGCATCAGTTACCTGAGTCTGGAGAAAGACAGTGAAAACTCTCCTGTATGACAGGAATGCTCCTGTCAACATGTCTGTGATCAGAGCCTGGCTGCTCTCTGCTGAAAGGTTTCTAAGCTGTCCTGCATCTTAGGGCAGTGAGCCAGAAAACAGGACTGCTGAGTCCTCCTTTTGCTGAGGATCATTTGGAAGCTGTGAAATTGAGAGGATGCCAGTGGATCAATATTTACAGAATATTGATATCTCCTCTCTTGCCTTAAAGGTGGCACTGGCACTTCTCCTGGACTATCCCCTGGGATGAGTCGGCCTTGCCATCAGAATGAAGGCATAGAGTCAGAAATGGATATTTGCCTTCCTCCCGGGAACTTACACCAAGTTGCTCAGAACCTACTGGGTCTCTTTGGTTCACCATCAGAAGGCTCTTTCAACCACAAATCGACCTTGTTTTGAATCCTCTTCTTGAGCTCCAGGAAACTTACATGTGAAATGATCTTTCCCTGTTTTCTTCAATGTTGCACATCTCAGTTACAGAGAAAAAGCTCCTGTGTTCTGCAGGATACAAATTTCTCCATTATTAGCCAGAATCATCTGCACTCTGCACAGTTCTTTTGGATACTCTAATATACTGAAGGTTAATACTTTGTTACTATTGCTGTTAAGCAGTGATTTTCAACATTTTTCTTCCCATGGCACCCAAAGGAACAACTAGAATTCTACAGCACAACGAGAATGATTCTCTTTTCAACCTATCTGACAAGAGACAGAGATCATTTTAATTGAGCTATAAAAATATGTCATCACCAACCCCTTTTGATTACAAAGTGACTTTTAAACAATTCTCTATGAAAATAATTTCTTCAAGATAGTTTGCAGTTATTTAAAATAACTTTTGTTCATTATTTTTCTCTACCTGAGCTGCATCTACTATTTCATGAGAGAGCTGAGCCTGACTTGTTTTAGAGCCTCTTTTGTCAGAGGTCAAATTTTGGACATGGATTCTCTAACACTTTTGCAGGATTTCCAGCCATGATACAGCTTGGCTCTTGTATTAGTCCCTGGGAAGTTCGAATTCCACAAATAGGATGTGGAGAAAGGAAGCAGTGATAATTTTTTGTTTTAATAAGAAGAAATTTGATTTTAAATGTTAACCAAAACGAGGTAGTATTTGTTGATTTATTCTTCTTTTAGAGAGAGAAAAAGAGTGAGAGAGAAAGAGAGAGAGAGAGAAAAGCATATACTCATTGCTTCACTGAGGTATCTATACACTGCTTCTCATATGTGCCCTGACTGAAGCTCAAACTGGGGACTTTGGGTGACAAGCTGATACCAGTGGGTTGAGCTCTGACTGGGTAATGAACTGGGCCCCTTGAGGTGGACAGGAACTTCCTAACATACCATCAAGGTCACCAGCTTCATTTCAAGGTTGTTGGCTTAAACCCAAAGTCACAAAATCAATCTTGAGTCAGGGCGCATATGAGAAGTAATCAATGGGGTGCCAGGCCAAAGTGAAACAATGAGGAGATATTTCTCTCTCTTTCTCTCTCTCTGTTTCTCCACCAACAAAAACACTCTCCTACTCTCTCTGAAAAATATATAACACAACATAAAATAGTATCTTTTCTTTACAAATAACCTAAATGCTAGAAGTTGAGCTTTAACATTGACATCGGTTGGCTCATGCAGTTGAAGACCAGACAGATCTACTTCTTCAATGCAGTGCATCCCTTAGAACTCAACGTCTTGGGACGATTCTTGAAAAAGTGGACTATGCTGTTTCCTATTTGACATTTTAATATTTGAAACCTCCTTTTTTTATTCTTTGACAAACAAACATGATTTCTATGACTTTGCAGCATCCTGGTGAAATCACAATTTTTGCAATTTTGAAAAATGTCAGCTTGTTTTTAGCAATAATTTAGATGATTGCATACCTCGCTTTGTGCGCTTTCCAAGAGTATCACAATTTAGTCCATCTTGTTGTTTGAGTAGCTTTGTACAGTACAAGTGTCTTAAATGTTCAGCTTGCATTTTGCACAAGTGAGAATGTTTTACTAACCAGTGTCTTTTTAGTACACTGGGCACCATCACTTGTTCTGCTCCTTTTCGCCACAAACTTAGCATACGGGTCAAGATGGATTTTCTTCATTGATATAAATGTGAATGACAACTCATGTTCTTTGAGATGACCAGTAGTTTTTCCTTTAGTTTTAGAAGAACCAGTGCAAATGAGGCTACTAGACGAGGTGTCCCCGGCCGATGTGCTGGGTGGAGCGGCACTCGATGCACTTGCATCCCTTTCTGCACTATCTTCTCATTTTCATGAATTTTGGTTGGATGCTTGTCCATGTTAAATGGATTGCTATTGCTGAAAGAGAAGAAAAAAAGAACAAGAAGAAGACAGCAGTCATTCTGACCAGTTAAACATATATGGAAAGTACTTGAAATTATTTGTGTGGGAACACACTTGTTGAAAGTTCCAAACTAAACCACTGACATGAAATGCATCTCACACAGCTGAGACTGCTTCACCTTCCGTTACTTTCTATGTGTACAAACGGGAGACTCTGGGTGAGCAGTGAGTCTCAGCACTGCCCACTGCTACAATATTGTTTTGAAACTCTCACCTACACTCTTAGGATGTGCTGCTGAGAAAAGGAAACATGGTGCCCAAGGACACTGGAGCTCCAGGATGAGTGTACGGAGGGGGAGGAAAGGGGTAGAAGCGAAACTGCCCCCAGCCTACACCGGGCACTGAAACCTTTGTCTCCAAAGGTGCTGAAAGCTTTGCCTCTATAGGTCATGGAAGGTGGCTTGCAGGCCCTGTGCCATGCTCTGCAGGGCCCTGTGGGGCGGGCACATTGACACTGGGACTCAGCCATGTGGCCCAGGATCCAGGTGGACCAGCTGCTTGGCTCTCATAAGGACCTTGCGAAATGTCTGGCCCTAACCTGTTCTTGCAGCCTTTCCAACAATTTTGTACATAACTAATAGCCTATATTAAATTCTTCTCTGCTTAAAGTACTTAGTCATTTTTGATTTTTGGCATTTGAACTTACAGATTTTCCTATATATTAATATAATATAACTCGAACTATATATGTACATATAAAGTTGTTGGGTATATATAAATATATATATGCACATGTATATAAACAATCTGTAACTATATAAATTTATCTTGTAAAACAAAAATACGTCTTTTGAATCTTCTGCCATTCTCTGCCTACACAAAGTACTCGTTGAGAATAAGCTGGTCTCTTTGGTACTCCCAGAACTGCCGTTGGTGTGTCTGTGTATGTATGCATTGGCATGGTCTATGTCTCCATTCTGCCTACCCAGGCCTAACTGAGAGGAACCAGGGCACACAGGGCAGCAGCAAAGAGTTCTCACTCTCCTGCCTGTGCTGCCGTGCCCAGTAATGCAACAGCCGTCTTGTAGCAAACCTGTGGTGTCCAAGTCAGCAGGACAGACACACGGTGAGATGGAGCCAGGAGAAATGCCCTGGGCCCAAAGATATTAGGCAGATAGACTTCAGAAGAATAGAGATTCTCCTTGAGCTGGTAAGAACAAGAGTGAGGATCATGTGCAGTTGTAGTGTTTATACAGGCTGATCTCTGGGTATGATTTCATTCTTGTTCTTCCCAACACAATTCCGAATGTTGGCAGTGCACTGGAAATGAAAACCATCGAAGTCTCTGCTTGGCTAGAATTGATTTCCTCCTCTTTATTTTTGCAGGAGAAACTTAGCTTCACATCTTTTATTATTTTGTGTCTTTCTTGGGTTTATTTTTTATTTTATTTATTTATTTATTTATTTGTATTTTTCTGAAGCTGGAAACGGGGAGAGACAGTCAGACAGACTCCCACATGCGATCCACCCTGGACGCCCACCAGGGGCAACGTTCTGCCCACCAGGGGGCGACGATCTGCCATGACCAGAGCCACTCTAGTGCCTGGGGCAGAGGCCAAGGAGCCATCCCCAGTGCACGGGCCATCTCTGCTCCAATGGAGCCTCGGCTGCGGGAGGGGATGAGAGAGACAGAGAGGAAGGATGGGGGGGGGTGGACAAGCAAATGGGCGCCTCTCCTATGTGCCCTGGCCGGGAATCGAACCCGGGTCCCCCGCACGCCAGGCCGACGCTCTACCGCTGAGTCAACCGGCCAGGGCCTCTTGGGTTTATTTTTTTAATGGAAAAAGCTGACCACCATAAAGTTGTGGACAAACAAGGTCAGGGCCAGATTCTCGCCAA